>NW_024868371.1:32543-62772 GCF_013358625.1 Macadamia integrifolia | reverse complement strand
ACATTTATCATAAATCTTTTCTGAATGTGACATTAGATCTATAAATTTTTGTACGGGTCTTAACTTTTTGATCTATTAAAAATATAGTAGTAAATGTTATATAGATACCAAAATAATCAATGATTTATCATAATTTTTTTAAATCAATTTACTTTATTTCTAGATCTATTGATGAGAGAGGCTAAGATACTTGGATTTCTCAAGTTTTAAAGGAATGCATTGATCGCATAGCACTTCGGACATGCATCTCCACTTTATCCATCCTATTTTAATTCTTGGTGAACCATCATTCCCTATATAAAATTTTTTATTTATGATTGAGCCCAGATACCTAAAATAATCAATTTGCAGTAGCTTCCTCTCATCAATTTTCGCCATCGCATTGTCCATCCTAATGTGACTAAAGTTACACACTGTATACTCTTTTTTTGTTTTGCTTATCTTAGAACCTTTTGATTGCAAGGTTGATCTTCATAACTCCTACTTGGTGTCTTTTCTTTTGTCTCATCCACCAAAACAATATCAATAGCAAAAGCATATACTAAGGAACTTGATCTTAAATGTCTCTGGTTAAATCACCTATGGTAAGCGCAAACAAATAAGGGCTTGAGGCTGATCCTTGAGGTAACTCAATTTAATTGGGAATTTAATACCTTGATCCCCATAGTTCTTATGCAATCACCGCATTATTATACATGTCTGTAATTATATCCACATATTTATTTGAAACACTTCTCTTCTCTAGTACTTGCATATTAACTCTCCAGGGACTTTGTCATAAGATTTTTCTAGGTTTATAAAGAACATATAAAGATCCTTCTTACAATCTCTAAATCTTTCTATGAGTCTCCTCAGTAAATAGCTTCTATTGTGGATCTTCTTAGCATAAACCAAATTAATTTTCCATATAAGTTTATCTCAGGCGATTTTCAATAACTCTCTCCCATAGTATGACTCATTAGTTTTATGCCTCTATAGTTATTGCAACTCTGAATCTCTCTCTCTTTTTAAATAGATTGGAACCACAATGCTTCACCTCCATTCATTTGGCATTTTCCTTGTGCTTACAATCTTATTAAATAAATTGGTTAGCCAAGATGAAACATAGATTCTTAAGATCTTCCACACTTCTATTGGACAACCCCATATAGACTTGGCCAGCCTTGCCTACTTTAATCTTCCTTAAAGCTTCTTTTACTATAGACACTCAAATTTTTTGTATATATCTACGACATGTGGTGTCTTGATGGGTAATGCATCCTTCTATGACATTATTACTCGAAATGTCTACATTTATTAGGTTGGAGAAATAATCTTTCCATTTCTCCTTGATGTCCTCATCTCTTATTAGTACTTTACCATTTTCACTTTAATATATCTAACATGATCGAAATCGCTACTCTTCCTGTCCTTCATTTTAGCTATCTTATAGATAGCTTGTTCCCTTCCTTTGTGCTCATATTGTTATAAAGATCTTCATATTTCTTTATCCTTGCTTTTTCAACAATCTTCTTAACTTCATTTTTTACAAATTTATATCTTTTAGATCCTCTACATCCTTAGTCCTTTGTTCTGTCTTAAAACTAGATTTCTTAGCCGTAATGATTGCTTGAACCTCATCATCCCACCATCAAGTCTCCATAGAGGAATGGAATTTTCCCTTTAGTTCTCCTAGGACATCTTTAATAACCTTTTTAATATAAATAGTCATCTCGTTCCACATTATATTAATGCCTCCAATATAGTCCCACCTTGTTTGGCCGTATCAGTAAATGATTTAAGATATCTCCTTTTGAACTCCACCACCTAATCTTAGGGAAAATAAACTCACCTTTCTTATGATTTGGTATAATGAGACACATATGCATGACATTAATCTATGTTGTGTGGTTAGAATTTCCCCGGGTATAACCTTACAATCCCTACATAACAAACTATCGGACATTCTAGTTAGAAAGCTACTATGATGCCCACTTTTGAAGGTAACTAAATGCTTCTCTCTGTTTTCAAAGTATGTGTTTACAATGGATGAATTATAAGCGACAGAAAAATCTAAAACTGAAGTCCCCTCATTCCTCTCTCTAAAACCATGTCCTCCATGTACCCCTTCATAGCCTCTACGATCTCTTTCAAAATGTCCATTCATATCATCTCTATAATAATCTTTTCTTCTTCACTAAAACCTTGCACTAATCCATCCATATGTTTCCAGAATTGTAACTTACTACAGTAATCCAGTCCTACTTGGGGTATATAAGCGCTAATTATACTAACAATCTCTTTCCCCAATTCATGCTTGATGGATATAATTTCAAATCTTTTAACATTTACCACATCAGTCTTCAAATCTTTATCCACTACTATGCCTACTCCAATTCTATTAGTTTTATCCCCCCCATATACCAAAGTTTAAAGTCATCCAACTCTTTAACTTTTTACCCTTCCATCTACTATGTTAATCATTCTTTTGATGTAAGGTTACTCACCTAAGTAAATAACCCCAGATAATACACAACTCCCAACCTAATCAGATCTAAGTTTCAGAGCTGGAATACAAGTAGAACCACACAAAACAAGTCTGGATTGAGAAGAATATTGGAACCCACAAGTATGGGTCCAAGGGATGAACACATCTGGTCGAGTGATGCTTGGAATCAGGCCTATAGTTCCTCCAGATATGGCCCATAGCAGGCCTGTAGAAGTACCAAAAAGCAGCAAGAAGAAACCAGGCAGAGAATAGAGTTTCCTGGGCAGATGGGAGAAAACTTATGGCAGATGACAGCCAGATGGGGCTGGAAAGTTGGTTCAGTGGTCCTTCCATGATGCTCTTCAAACACTCTGAAGGGCTTTGCAAGATGGCTGCTTCATTGGGATGGCCAAGGTAGTCAAGTCACAAAACCTTGGCAAGCTGCTGTCGATCTCTTCCTCTTGGATGATCTTCAAGGGCTCTATGATTGGGGGTCTTCAGGTCTTCAAACAACTTGCAATAAACTCTCAAACTCTCTCTCACTAAGGAAGAACAAAGAGAAAACAAGAACAAAGATGGGATAGATGTGGGTGGGATGGACTTTCTCAGTCCTGAGTTTCTCACCCCAGCTATCTCAGCCGTTGAATCAATTCTATCTCAGAATTAAGGAGCAAACATTGCTGCAAAGTCTTTCATTTATTAAGTATAAATTGGTTACGACAACACCTCTTTATATAATTTAGGGTAGAGGCTCATAACATAGAAGCTAAAAAGGAAACAATCTGAAATTATAAACTCATTGACTTAGACATAAGATACTAAAAACTACTAAGTTGTTCACTATGACAACTCACAAGGACACATAAGACTCTTCTAGAAGACTTGTTCTTCACTCAAAACTGTGGTTGACCAGTCAAACCACTAGAAGACAAAGAGGCAGCAACAAGAGAGATAGCAGGACAGACAAGGCTAGTTCTGGAAGCTGCTGGACTCCTTCATCAATTGCTGCTGTGGAGGGGCTTCTAGAAGTTAATAATGAAAAGAAAATGCTAAAGAGATATAGCAGGTTTGATGGCCCAAAACTGGGCTGACTCGATAGATGCAATTCTGAAACAGGTTAAGCCAAAACTGGGCCAGCTTGGGCTGGGTCGATCAGCATTATAGATGTGCTGGTTGATGTTCTCTTCTTCTTCGAAGGTGTAAAGCATGCATGGGATCAGCATGAGAATCTACATCATCTTTCCCTCGTAACATCTATCAACTCTAGATTCTTTACCTGTTAAAGATCCTAATTTCCAAGATGTTAATCTAATTCTACAATTTTGGACTAGCTTCTTTACTTGCATTCATCCAAAGTGCAAGAACCCTTGCCTACTTGTCACTGCATTTGGGCACCATCGTGGTGTGTCACTTATAGGGGACGGCCTAGCTAACCCTTGCCCCCTATTCACTACACCTGGGTCAAAGTGTAGCACACCGGTTATGGGGGACACCCTAACATAAGTTAAAAAATATAAGGTTCTAGAATCCATGTAAAAAGGGGCCCTGACTCACCAACCATCCTGGGCTTGGGTTACAGCAAAACACTGGCTGATCTGACACACCAACCCTTTTTCCAAAAACAATACCATTAAATCCTAAAATTTCAGAAGCACAAAAAAGCATACCTATTAGTAAGATTAATGCTAGATTATAACTTATTGTTAACTAGCTTGCTCTCACCTCTAACCTCACACTCTCACAATCCATCTCTCATGAAAATTTCTTCTTCTTCTTCTTATTATTATTCCTCCTCCTCTCTCTCTTCTTCCTCTTCTTCTTTTTATTCCTTCTCCTCCTCTCTCTCTCTCGCGTTTCCGAATTGTAGCTTGTATAGGGGGATTCTGGGGTGCCTATTGGATGAGTACATAAACTTTGATTCTAGGCTTCTTGCAGAAAATGAACCTTCTATATGCCAGAAGCTGTTTTAGTCTCTTGCTAAAGATTAAGAGTTCTCAGTGTTATCTCATTCTCAACTGTCAAGGATCCACTACTAAAATACAAAGAATGTTGGATAACCTACGGTTAGTATCATAGGACTGAAACACAGACTACTATAGTATCCTAGGACTTTAAGATTTCATGATACAATGTCATGGCTATCTTTTATCCCCAGTACAAATGGAACTGGGGAAGAAATCCAAACACATTTGAGGTGTAGCTTAACAGCCACCTTTGCTGAAATGTCTGCATAAAAAGGTCGTAGCCAGTGCACAAGGCTCCTGCCACTGCGGGGTCTCGGAAGGTCAAGTGTATGTAGCCTTAGCCGCTTCATGGAGAGGCTGTTTCCCGACTGATATCCTAAAATTCCAATAGAGCTGCTTGCTATCAGACCATATTAGGCGACGCAGTATGAGTAGAGATGGGAGTAGATTTAGCCTAATCTCATAGACAAAGTAAGAAGAAATAGTTGTGGCAGAGAAGTGAAATTTTGTTGGGAGTTGGAATGTGAGAGTGGAGTTTGATATTGGTCCCAGATGTATTTCAATGGATGGTATGCTAATCTTGCTAATATTTGTTTTTTGAATTTTACAGAATTTGATGAAGAGCGAAGTGGATAGATTCAGTATATTTCTTTGGCCTTGGTTATATACTGTAGACTTCTAAACAAGTAGGGGTAAAAGCACCATTTCAAAGAGAAAACAATGCTGATGCCACTTCTTCTTCTTCTTGTTCTGTTTTCCACCTCCTGATTATTATTTCAATTTAATGACTCTCTTGAGTCAAAGTTGCGTCCGAACTCTTTGTCAGCAGCATCTATGGGTGGTATGGGTGTGCTTTTACACAGTAATCTAGATTGTTGCTGGCAGTAGCTATACGTGCCAGATGTAGGCTGGGCTATGAAAGAATAATGAAGCATCTTTTTTCACTCCCCATCATGATGTGGAAGATTTCCCTTTATCTATCCATAGCTCTATTGGAATTTAGGATTTTTTTCTTTTTTGGATCTATCATTAGCTCTATTGGAATTTTAAGATTTTTTTCTTTTTTGGTGAAAAGCCCTTTGGGAAGGAATTTGCTCAAATTGTGTCTGCCAGCTTCAAAGGGATGGATGCATGCCTCTTCTGCTGTATACTGTGGAATAGGTTTGTTTTAGAAGTTAGAACTGCTTATTGATGCCATCTTTGATAAACTTATTGAATTTCTCAATTCGTTGATTCCATTGCAAATAAGCCTGTTCTCTATTTTTCTATGGAGTGAAAATTATTTTGGTGTGCTTTCTGATTAAAAACAAAAAACAACAACAACTCAGCCTTTCCCAACTAAATGGGGTGTTCTTTCTGATTATCAGTATTTTATTGACCCTATCTTGTCTGAGTTCTGGAGATATTTTCATTCAAAGAAACCCAACTTCTTGGGGACATGTAGAAGGAGGGAACCAGGAACTTGAATTTGCTATTATCTTCTCTTCTATTTTATTAGGGCCATTGTGTCTTATGTTTGAGGATTAGTCGGTTGCTTGTATGGATGACCATTGCCATCGTTTCGTGGACTTTTTATTGTACTATTTTTTAATTTAATTGAACTAATTAATTAATTATTATTATTTTTGTATTATGTCTGAAAGAATTTGTAAAATCAGGGATGATTGCGACTGAGTAGTTTTTAATTAATAAATTTTATAATTTCTGTAAGATCAAACACCAAGAAACACGAATAATAAAGAGACAATAGATCCGTATGACACAGAGATTTAACGAGGTTCACACACCAGGGTGGTGTGCTATGTCCTCGGGCGAAGAAGAAGATGATTCACTATGCAGAAGAGAAATTACACCCTAGCAGCGGCGAGAAAAAACTCGCCCTGAAACCCTAGCTAAAAAAACCCCAAAATACAATGACTTTCTCAACAAGCAACAGTACATTATATATACTCCAAATCGCGAGTTGACCCACCGGGTCGCGGTCAATCCGGTCTAACCATACCTCAGGGGCTACTCCCCCGCACCCCCATACCAGATCAGTGATGGGCTCCGAGCTTGGGCCCATCGGCCTAACCCCTCTGCTTCCATCACAGATCTCAAAAAATTTTCCATTCGGGTCGCCACCAAAATATGTCGGATTAGGTCAATCTTCAAAACGGGTCAAGAATTCGAGACAAACTTAACAAATCTCCACCTTGGCTTGAATTCTCCTTCAACAGATAAACAAATAGCTAATATCTTCATCTTCTCCAATAGCCCTCCAAAGGGCTGAACTCAAACACGACAAACACCAAGTAAGTTCAAGCAATGCTCGAACTTACCAACACATAAAGGCTTAGTCAACATATCAGCTAGATTGTCTTCAGTACCAATCTTCAACACTTGAATATTACCTTGAGCAATTATCTCTTTTATGAAATGATACTGAACATCAATGTGCTTTGTCCTCTCATGATACATTGGATCTTTAGTCAAGTGAATAGCACTTTGGCTATCACAATGGACAACAGTCACCCCATGATCCATGCTGAGTTCTCCCAACAAACCTCTAAGCAAAATAGCTTATTTAATTGCCTCAGTCACTGCCATATACTCTACTTCAGTAGTAGATAATGCAACTGTAGCCTGTAAAGTAGCTTTCCAACTAACCATACTTCCTCCAAGCGTAAATACATAGCTTGTGAGTGACCTCCTCTTGTCAAGATCACCTGCATAATCTGAATCAACATAACCAGATAAACTATCACCATTCCTCCCAAACTCCAAACAAACACCAGAGGTCCCTTTCAAGTACCTAAGTATCCACTTCACTGCTTCCCAATGAGCTTTACCTGGACATGACAAATATCTGCTCACCCACTGACAGCTTGTGAAATGTCAGGACGAATGCAAACCATAGCATACATAACGGAGCCAACTGCACTAGAGTATGGAACACGTGACATGTACTCCACCTCTTTATCTGTCTTAGGTGATAGAGCAGTTGAAAGTCTAAAATGAGATGCAAGAAGAATAGTTACATGTTTGGCATCTTTCATGCCAAAACGATTCAATACCTTCTCAGTGTACTTTTGTTGAGATAGCCACAACTTCCCTGCTTTTCTGTCCCTCTTGATCTCCATACCAAGGATCTTCCTTGCTGCCCCCAAATCTTTAATCTCAAATTCAGAACTTAATTGTTCCTTCAACCTATTGACCTCATTCCTATCGTTTGCTGCAATCAACATATCATCAACATAAAGCAACAAATATATGAATGACCCATCAGAGAGCTTTCTGAAATAAACACAACAGTCATATTGACACCTGGAGTATCCAAAACTAACTATAACTGAATCAAACCTTTTATACCACTGTCTAGGAGACTGTTTCAAACCATATAGGGATTTCTTCAACAAGCATACATGGTCCTCCTTACCTTCAATAACAAACCCTTCAGGTTGATGCATATAAATCTGTTCTTCTAGTTCACCATGCAAGAATGCTGTTTTCACATCAAGTTGCTCCAACTCCAAATCATGCATAGCAACTAAAGCAAGTAGGACACAAATAGAACTATGCTTAACAACAGGTGAAAAAACATCATTAAAATCAATTCCTTGTACCTGACTGTAGCCCTTTGCAACCAAACATGCCTTGTGCCTAGCATCTTCAACACCTGAGGCAGATTCCTTCTTCTTGAAGACCCATTTGCAACCAACAATTTTCTTTCCTGTTCTTGGCTTCACAAGCTCCCAAGTCTGATTTTTATGAAGAGATTCCATCTCGTTTATGGCAATCAGCCATTTTGTAGAATCAATTGAAGCAACAACTTTTGAATATGTTGTAGGCTCACTATTTTCAATTGTATCTGCAACAGACAATGCATAAGCAACAAATTCAGCATGCCCATACTTTTGTGGTTGTCTAATATTCCTCCTTGATCTATCTTTGGCAATGCTGTACCGCTCTTCTTCTTGATTCTCTTGAGCATCATCTCCTTCAGTAAAAGTAGGCAACTGGACTAAAGTAGATTGTGCTTTGTTTGAAGATGAACCACCAATTTCAAACTCCACCTTCTCTCTAGATTTTTCTTGATCTTCATCACAATGAATAGGAGCTTCTTTCTTAGGATACAACATAGCAGATTCATCCAAAGTAACATCTCTACTAATAAGAAATTTTGGAGACTTTGGATCAGAACACCACAACCTGTATCCTTTCGCTCCACATCCATACCCAAGAAAAATGCATTTCTTAGCCCTAAGTTCTAACTTCCCTTCATTTATATGTGCATAAGCAGGACATCCAAATACTTTTAAATTTAAATAGTCTGCAGGTTTACTTGACCAAACTTCTTCTGGAGTCTTGCACTCATTAGCTGTGCAAGGAGATCGATTCACCAACAAGGTTGCTGTGTTAACTGCTTCTGCCCAGAACTCCTTGCCCAATCTTGCATTTGATAACATACACCTCGCATTTTCTAACAAGGTTCTATTTATACGCTCTGCCACTCCATTCTGCTGGGGTGTTTTAACAACTGTATGGTGTCTTGTAATACCTTCATTTTTGCAGAACTCACTAAAGTCACCTTCACAAAACTCTAGGCCATTATCGGTTCTCAACCTTTTAATTTGTTTCCCAGTCTGCTTCTCAAGCAAATTCTTCCACTGTTTGAAAGTGACAAATACTTCATTTTTGTGCTTCAAGAAATAGACCCAAACATTCCTAGAGAAATCATCAATGAAAGTAAGCAAGTATCTTGCACCAGCCCCCTTTGAAGCAACCCTGGAGGGCCCCTATAGGTCTGAATGAATGTAGTCCAAAGTTCCCTTGGTCTTGTGAATAGTAGTACTGAAACTAACTCTTTTCTGCTTCCCAAACACATAATGCTCACAGAACTCCATTGCTCCTGTACTCTAACCACACAACAAGCCTCTTTTACTTAATAATGCCATCCCTCTTTCACTCATATGGCCTAACCTCATGTGCCATAAATTTGTGACATCTGATTCAGACATAGATGATGAAGCTGCTGCAACAGACCCAGTGATTGTAGTACTCTGCAACACATACAAACTGCCAACCTTGATTCCTTTCATCAATAAGCGAACACCCTTGCTGATCTTCATGACTCCACCTTCAGCTGTATACTTGCACCCATTTGAATCAAGAGTGCCTAAACTGATGAGATTCTTCTTCAAATCAGGGATATGCCTGACATTAGACAAGGTTCTGACAATGCCATCATACATCTTGATATTGATCGTTCCCATTCCAATAGTCTTACAAGAAGCATTATTTCCCATCAACACAACTCCACTCGAACTGATTCGTATGTGGAGAACCATTCACGATTGGGACACATATGGTAGGAACAACTAGTGTCAAGAATCCATTCATTCTGTGATCTAACTTTATCATCAGTCACCAAAAGCATATCAGACTCACTCTCATCTCCAGCAATATTAGCTTCCGCAGAATCATCTATTTTCTGTTGATTTTGAGCACCACCACCTGCCTTCTGCTTATTTAAAAGCTTATAGCATTTAGATTTAATATGCCCCTTTTTCTTACAGTAATTGCAGGTTAAATTCTTGTGCTAAGATTTTGATCTAGCATTATTTTTGTCACCATCTGAACCCCTTTCATTCGTTCTCCCTTTAGCTACCAAACCAACACCATCAGATTTATTGGTAGATGTCAACTCATCATCAATCTTCTACTTGCTTTGCAGATTCGTTTTGACATCCTCAATAGAGATTGTCTCTCTACCATAAATCATGGTATCCCTAAAATGCTTATAAGATGGAGGCAGAGAACATAACAATAATAGGGCCAAATCTTCATCGTCTATTTTAACATCTATCCTTTTCAAATCAGTAACAATAGAATTGAACTCAGATATGTGGGATTTAATAGAAGTACCTTCACCCATATGAAGGGTATATAGTTGTTGCTTCAATCTCAACCTATTGATGAGGGATTTGGTGAGGTAGAGGTTCTCTAACTTCACCCATAACTCTGCAGTCGTTTTCTCTGAGAGAACTTCCTGTAGAACATCATTTGAAAGACACAACTGAATAGTTGAAAGGGCTTTATCATCCAAATCATTCCAATCATCATCGGACATAGTTGCAGGTTTCTTCGCCTTCTCAAATAGGGTTTTCTTCAAACCCTGTTGCGTGAGAACAACCATCATTCGAACATGCCATAAACTAAAACTGATATTGCCGTCGAACCTATCAATATCGTATTTCGTTGAAGCCATGGATCGAAGTAACCCAGAGCTCTGATACCAGTTTGTAAGCTCAAACACCAAGAAACACGAATAATAAAAAGACAATAGATCTGTATGACACAGAGATTTAACGAGGTTCACACACCAGGGTGGTGTGCTACGTCCTCGGGCGAAGAAGAAGATGATCACTATGCAGAAGAGAAATTACACCCTAGCAGCGGCGAGAAAAAACTCATCCTGAAACCCTAGCTCGAAAAACCCCAAAATACAATGACTTTCTCAACAAGCAACAGTACATTATATATACTCCAAATCGCGGGTCGACCCATCGTGTCGCAGTCGATTCCTATCGAACCATACCGCGGGGGCTACACCCCCGCACCCCCATACGAGATCAGTGATGGGCTCTGGGCTTGGGCCCATCAGCCCAACCCCTCTGCTTCCATCACAGATCTCAGAAAAAATTCCTATTCAGGTCGCCACCAAAATATGTCGGATCGGGTCAATCTTCAAAACGGGTCAAGAATTCAAGACAAACTTGACAATTTCCCTTGAGAAAACCGTTTGTGGAGAGATATGTAATGTATAAGCCTGAAACCCAATTCTACCAGCTGCTTTGAAATACATAGATAACAGAAAATTTTGTTGCAAAAGTAAATTGTTTCTTATTTTGTTTCGTAATTTTATTAGTTCATGTGTACATAATTGTCACTCTAACTTTATCATCTGAAATATACTTACATTTTGTCTTTCTTATTTTCTTCTGTACTTTATTAGGTCTAATGTATGAAGGACAGGGGCAAATTAAAGAGGCATTGGCTGCTTATAATAATTCTCTTCTACTCGAAGAGAGTTATGTGCCTTCAAAGGTCCTAATTGGTGCTTTGCTGTGGAAGATGAGCCCTAAGGCATTGCCTGTGGCACGTAGCTTCCTCTCAGATGCATTGAGGCTTGAACCCACCAACCGTGTTGCTTGGTATTATTTAGGGATGATCCACAAGGATGATGGACGTTTAGTGGATGCCTCTGATTGCTTCCAAGCAGCATCTATGCTCGAAGAATCACATCCCCTCGAGAGCTTCAGTTCAATACTGTGAGTTGGTATTCCATGGAAGCTTACAGGCATCAACTTGAAGCTTCAGTTTCAAACTCAGCAACCCTGGTGCTGCTTTGTTGACCATATTGCTGATTAGGTAAGATTTTCATTTGTGATCATTGTAGAGGGTACAGTTTTGCTGCAATCAATATTTGATTCACTATCCAACCCCAGATAGAGCATTATGAGGTAGATGTATTTATTTATAGAGAGCTTCAGGCTGATTCAGGGTATTTCATGTAAGTGCAGGCCTTGCATTTATTAGCCAGATGTTGTAAAAACATATGGAGGATAAATGCACAATATATATCATTTGCTTTTGTAATTATAATTTTGATACTTCTTATTTATTTCCTCCCCTCATTATGGGTAAGCCTTGGTTACTGATTCAACTGCAAATTTTTTGTATATTTATGCATTCTCAAGTTGTTTTGATCAGATTAGTTATCTACAGTACTAGTCAAACTCAAATTCACTTTCAACTTCTAACATGCCATAATCTGCTGGCCCATTTCAACCTGAACATGACTGATATCTACCATCTATTGAAAATTATATAAAATTAGTACTTCAAACTTGCAATAATCAAAGAACATGTTGGATATTCAGCAAGATACTTGAAGATGGCCCAGCTGGACCCTTGGAGGGATGGGGTTTGAAAGTGGCATTATGAGTTTTTCATTGGGATTGCATCTCCATGCAACCAGTAATGAAAGGTTATTTTAGGCCTGTAAGGGACTTCCCAAGGAACAGGCTTACTGTTATTGCCTGGGGTTTGCCCATCTCCCTTTTGCCCTTCCCCTCGCCCCCTTAGGCAGCTTGTTCTGGCTCTCCAGTCTGCTTTCTGTCCTTTTCCCTCAGGGCTGTATATCTTGTTTTTAATGTTATTATTCATCCGAAAAAGAAAAAAAAGTTACTTTAGCAATAATATGCAGGGTTGTTTTGCCCAATCTACCCACTAAATGGCAAGTGCATCCCTTAGATTAACTTCAGTCAAATTTTGTGGTTAATGCAAATTTAGCCATTCAAATGGATTTTACAGGTTCACATCCAAACTCACTCAGATGAGCCGCAATTTATTGATTTTGCCTTCTTTTTTTTTAGATATAGTTTCAGCTGTGCAATTGATAACCAAATTTGGTCAATGGATAGTGCCTTTTTTTTTTTCCATCAAAAAAGAAATAAGCATTAAGAAGTAGGGGGAGGGAGGTTAAAGTTTGATTAGATATCCATCAGTTCTAGTCCTAAAGGCAAACTGGTAAGCCACCAAAACCTTCGACTTTGTTTCATCAAATTAAAGTTATCCAAATCCCAAACTCGATATTTGGGATCCAAAAAGGGGGGATAGTGTTATCTTCTGTAATGGTTTTATGTTGAAACATACCATTGAGTACAGGTGATGTTCACGACACTTGTGTGCAATTTGGGGACAATGGGAGGGGGGTGGGGTTTGAGATGCACAATGGGGGGTTCTAATGGAGAGAGAGAGAGAGAGAGAGAGAGAGAGAGAGAGAGAGAGAGAGAGAGAGAGAGAGAGAGAGAGAGGGTTGGCCCCATCATATTTCATAATGCTTTATTAAATTACTTTCAAATCTTTTTTGAAAATTATTTTTTTATCCCTGTATCAACTAATTTTTAGGAATAAGAAAAGGGGCAAAAAAGCTAAGGTTATATAGTCTTCTTGTAACCAACTTTGGTGACAACAACTCTCTCTCTCTCTCTCTCTCGCTCTCACACACACACACACACTATATATATATATATATAGAGAGAGAGAGAGAGAGAGAGAGAGGAAAGAGAACCTTGTCCACTTGCTGGCCACTGGTCAATGAGTAGGCCAATGGGAGGCCGCACGGAGGCATGTGGGTGGGCGTACAATGTCATCTTTTCATGTTCGCCTATGTTTGGGTATAGAGACATGCAAGCAAGCACGGTTCTTTTCTACTATATATAGGGAACAGACGCTCCCTAGTCGCACGGCCTCTGTGCAAACACAGGGACTATGAGAGAGTGCATATGTGCATAAGTAAGGGTTGGGATTTTGGGGGTGGGGGTAATCATTTTTCCGTCCTTAGTGTCTGGTTGCAAGGGCTATACTGTCACACACATTTTTAGTGGAAATACGCTTGTGTGAAGCCTTAGCCAATGCTTGACCAAGGCAAGCCAAAGCTCATTGAAGCCATCTTTACAATCATCAAACTGACGAAACAACCCTTATCAAAGCACACTCGGCCTAGCCCATTTTCCCAATCATCCATCATCATGTAGCCATCATTGTGCCACAACAAAGCCACACCAAGCCAATTGTCATGCCTACGCCCAAGGTGTAGTAACAAGCCCTACTCGAATAGCCCACTGTGCAATCGAAGGTTTTCCATGCCTAAGGTTCATTCGCCCATGTCAGTCATTACTATCACACATGGTGTATTAGTAACTGCCACCAACATGGACAGACATTGCTCATGTGCCACTGCAATGCCCTAGCATAGCGGGTGTTAGAAGCATCATAAGAGAAAACCTTTGGTTCCACACTAGTGCACCACGACGTCTTCTGCTAACCGTGGTCCCCATCAATAACCAAACCTACGATGAAAACACTCTTCGCCCACTTTGACTCAGAGTGCCCACCCATGGGATTGACCCAGGGAGCACCTGTGATGATGTGCATACACAACCAGGCCAACACTATAAGCCATACTTGTGACAACAAGTTAATGCTTGTGGCCTGTCACGATGCCATGCTAGGAGCCATGGCACCAAGAGGGTGAGACACACCACCCCTCCTTAAGGTAGGCCTTAAGATTTTCATGGTTTTTCAGAAAGAGACATGGACCCCCTCATTTTGTGATATTGATAAATGAAGGAACATCACGAGACAAGTGACTCTCTCTAAGGACAACCATGCCCACCTCAAACATCACAAAGAGCTATCGTTGAGCCACCAAGCACACCCCAGGAGTGTCAGCCCATATACCACGACTATGCCAACATAATGGCCATGACAACGCAGCAACTAGGGAGTGTTCATTTCTTATATATATATATATATATATATATAGAAAAAAGTTGGGCACATTATTAGGGTCCTAGCATGTGTCATCCTCTCTCCTTCCCCTTTGGAAAAGACCCGCTTGCCCTCCTTTGTCTAGCCCTATGATTGGTGCATGCTGCAAGCATATTGAAAGCTGGTAGCATGCCCATCTCTCTCCCTATATATATGGCATATTTTGTTAGCTCAACCAAATATGTTTGTCTAGTTAGCCTAATAATTTGTTACATGGCACGCCAGTCTAGTTAGCCTAAGAATTTTTCACATAGCACCTCAGGTGGAGTTCAAATTTTGTCGATAGATGGATCACAAGGTTCCTTACGCACATGAGCACATGACTATGACTATGACTATGACTATAAGAAAATGCACAGTATTAGCTGGAATACCATAGGCATGCCACATGCATGGACATACATAGGGATGCACGCCAATACAGAGGGGAGTTTGTAGTTAAATTTAAGTCTAAAATTTGATAAATGGTTTATCACTTTATTTCCCTATAAGTTGTTGTGATTGGGGCTATTAGGGTTACTGTGAATTCTTGTAAACAAGGAAAAGAAGAGAAAGAAAGCATGTAACCCTTTCTCCATTGTTAGTGAAAATTGCTCTCATTTCTCCCATGGACGTAGGTACCTTGTCGAACCACGTAAATCCTTGGGTTGCGATTGTATGTGATTGCTTCTTCTTTATATTTATTATGTTTTTTGGATTGTGAATAAGTTTCAGTTTCTACATTATCTAGGTCATTTAGTGTCTCCCAATAGTCTAAATTATTACATCATTCTGTTTCACTGTAAATTTTTATGGACATGAAACTTGATGGTCCTCAAAGGGACATTTTTCACATATATACTATGGATATGACAATCTACTAGGCTCTGAGCCCTGGTTCTCATCGTAAGATCTTGAGGAGCCCACAAAAATTTATGGGAATCTCAATGTCATATCATATATCATAATATAACACATTAAACATGTAATGGTTGGACTCTAGTGTGGTTCCGGTGCCTAGCACATTGGAAGCAGTGTCGGCTAGTTGAAGTTGATGCCTAGAGGTTTGAGGATTAATTCCATCTACATGCCGATGTGTGTGTGTGTGTGTGTGTGTGTGTGTGAACACCAACCCTATAACCACTCATCAATGGCTGGGAGGAGTTGGACACACATCTCTAGGTATTGGCAGGACTTGGGATGCATGTCCAAGCTCTCCTAGCCGTTGGATGGTGGTTGGAGGGGAGCTAAACACCCAAGTAGTTGGAGAGGAGCTGGATCGTCTGTGTCACTTCTCTTTTATTTTGGGGAGTGTTGAATGACACCTCTATAGGTGTATTTAGAATTCGAAACAATTTTTTCTTCCCCTCGTGTGAAAGAAAATAATGATGAATTAAATTAGGAAATAATTCACATCTTTAATTATAAACATTCTAAGATTTCGATCCTAGCTCTAATCGCCAAATTATGAGCTAATCATATGTAGTCTCTATCTTGTTTCAAAACATTACATTCAACAATCTTTTTTCATGGATTTGATATCCAAAAGAAGGTGAAACAACTCCCACAACCATTTGGTTACATAATCCTCTTGCATACAGCCTCATCACTCAAAGTAATTTGTCCAAGCATCTAGAATTGTGGCCCTTGAAGCATCTGTCTTGCCTCTGTTTCTTGAGCATTCCCTGCATAGCCATAATCCATAGAGACGGATAAAAAATGGTTTTGAGAGATTGTGACAGATGCCCATCCAGTTTGACCTGAGTCACTTTTGAAACTCTCATCACAAATCAATAAGAAAGTCCCTTTTCAATTATCGCCAAATAAATCTTTTTTGGACAGAGACATGGTGGATTTGGGAACCTCTGGGAAAATGCTTTGAATAGGAAAAAGTTGATTTCAAATATCCATTTAAATGTTACTTAGAAGTTGACACCTTTTAGTTGTCCTTTGTCTTATCTTCGAAAGTTTTTTAAAATAAGGTATAAAAGTGTTATCAAATAAAAATTGAAAATGACATGTCATTATGCCATTATCAAAATGTGTCATTGTCATGTACATTTTTTTAATACACACGTAAAATGACATTATTGCCCCCTTTAAAAAAATCATACTAAAAGGATAAACAAATGAGGTTACAAATTATTTGACACTTTTTGAAAATTTTATCATTTTGTTAAGGTGTTTATTGGAATCTTACTAACATCCAAGCCACCTGAATTTTGAGGATGATCAATTATTTCAGATCAGATATTCGTAAGTTAAATGTTACAGTGATCAACTGTTGCAGATCACATATTGATGCTGCTACCGGTAATCATATGAATGTGGATTTAACCATGAAGTTGTCATAGGTGACAAAAGAAATTGATTTGTACGTAATGAACCTCACTCTAGACTGGGATAAATCTTAGATAATTAGAGTGGGAAAAGAAAAAGTTATTCGTTGTAGGGACCACACGAACCTTGATTGCAAAAAAAGCACCAATCCATTACTGTTTAAAGCTCGCTCTCTTTCCAGTTCAGGCTTGCTTTCTGTTTGGCTTAGAAAGCCTTGCAATACTGAACAAGGGAAAATTAGGAAGCTCAAGTTGGTGATGAGAACAAGGGGATGATAACCGAAGAAAAAAATGAAAAAAAAAAAAAAGCAACTTAGAGCCTCGTAGCACATAAGGCTCCCACTGCTGCTGCGTTTGAGAGGGACAAATGTATACAGCCACAACCCCTTACTTTGTAGGAAAGATTATTTTCAAGTTTCAAACCGAAGACCGACATGCAATAGTGTAACTTGATAGTTGTGACCTTGCCCAATTTTTTTTAGAGTAAACAATTTCCCCCCTTCTAAGCTGACCAATAATATATATATTTATATATATATATATATATATACCCCCTACAGCCCTACTTCACAGGAGATGCTATTTACAAGTTTCAAACTGGTGACCAATATGCAATAGTGCAACTTGCCTACTGCACCACAAGCTTACCCACTTTTTATAGAGGAAATAATTTCCCCCTTCTCACTGACCAATAATATAAGAGAGAGAGAGAGAGAGAGAGAGAGATTCTTTGAAGTCCATATGCCAATGTCATTCCCATCGTCTTCGTGTATATTCTCATACAGGTATAACCTATAATACCTATATCTATGTCTATACATACGATGAATGCATTGAAAAGTCCTATGTTCTCACCCTCTTTGGCAAACTAAAATGAGTACATAAATATATCAATTGTCTACAGCCCTAACTCAGCTATGTCACACAATAAAGGACCAACACATTATCCCAATCTTGAGAAATCCAAGGAAAACGGATTATTTTCCTATGTGGCACCCAATCCAAAGGCAATATCGTGTTAGCCAGACCCTATGTTGACATAGATCAACGGAGAAAAAAGGTTGGGAATGGTTACAGGCGAGAGATTAGCAAGGGTACCGACACATCCTCGCCCATGATTGGGTTCAATAAATCCAACTCTCCATACCGTTCCAAGACACGCATCCTGCAGTCCTCAGCAGCCAACAGTCCAGTGGAGTATGCTCCATGCACGGACCCTGGATAATTAATACTTGTAGCCTCCCCGGCAAAGAATAGATTGTCTACAGGGACCCGTACCCTCTCGTATAGGTTATGTGGTTTTCCAACTAAATCATAGGTGTAGGAGCCAAGTGAGTTGGCATCTGTTCCCCAGTGAGAAACAAGATACTGAATCTGCAAAATAAATCAATTTGGGAGTTATTACTCATATATGCAACTAGCTAAATGCACAAATTAAGAAATTGGGCTAGGCTTCTTGAGGAAATGGAGGCTTGCCAGTACTACCTGTAACTAGCTCATCAATCGTGAAGATGGCCCCCACATTATAAAGTGAGGAACAACTAAGACACCACAACAGAAGAGAAGAAAGGGGGAGCAGGGGGTTTACAACTAAAATAGATCTTCATGTTGGTTTTTTGACATGTCAAGAGGAAGCCAAAAATAATTATGATCTCCTTATCATCATCATCATCATCATCATCAGTTAGGGAGTTCTAAATCTACGCACTAGGTTGACTCTTTCACAAGTTTTTTTTTTTCTTCTGTCTTGCATAATATCATCTAAAGAACCAGCTACTTTACAATCACAACATGAACAAAAAGCCAAAATTTGATAGATATCAATAAAAATCTGACCCTGAGTTCCTACCCACCTTGTTCATCGTACTTTTTGTAACAGCTGGAAAACATATAGGTTATAGGAGGTGGCCTGGGCAAAGGATTCCATAGGTTAGGTTGAAAGCATTATTGGGTTAGTAATTCTCCAAACTTGGATACTTTCAGGTGTCACCTCTTGTATGGAAATCCCTATCGTCCACATATCTGCTCATTGATAAGCTAAGAAGGGCATGGTTTTCTAGACAATAAAATCAATTTGATGTTATTGACAGAAAACCTATACAAACAAAAAAAAAATGATGTTATTGACAGAAAATACTCAAATGGTAGAGGGTAGACAAAGTTGTTTACCGGCTCAGAAGCATCTGGAAGGATCTTCTTAAGTTGCATAAAAGCGAAACTAGCAGCAGCCTCATCTGTCATCTTCTCGATGTCTTGAGCGAGTTGACCTGCAGGCATATAAACAAGGACAGGATGTCCAGTTGCTTTATGGAGGTTTAGGAAGTAGCTGCATTCGTAAGAAGTTAAAGCAACCACACCCAGGAACTCCACATTAGGCCAGAAAACCTTGTCAAAGTGCAATGCTATCTTGTTCTCTATCCCAACACCAAGGTCAGCGATTGCATCTTCTTTCCAATCTGGTAGTTTTGGCTCAAACTTTATGCTCTTGGCTTTTAGAACACCAAGAGGAACTGCAATAACAGCTGCATCTGCTACAAATGTTCTTCCATCCTCAACTGTTACTTTCACTCCATTGTAACGACGGGCAATTTTTGTGACCCTGAAAGCAGATTTGAGGGTAAGAAAGCGCCAACTACAGAAAACAGGGTGCCCTGCCAATATATACCTATGGTTCAAACGTATGTCCAGCCCTTTGGCAAGAGTGTTTATAACAGGGCGATAACCACGGACCATAAGTCCATGACCGCCAGGGAGAAGTTCTTCCTGTAAGATAGAAAACAGATAAATAACCAATATAGAATGCAGCTTTCTGCTCACAAAAATATTAAGAAAACACATAGTGACTCTCGTGCAAATCCAAACAAATACTTCAACAGTGTGGACCTGATGCAGAACTGAAGACATATATAAGAAGGAGGTAGAGGGTCGACCATCACCATAGTGGCTGAGGTCGACCAGGGCTGCTTCTAGGGGCCCACGGCTTGGGCTATGATGGGGTTATTAGTTACTTATTAGTTTCTAATTTAGTTTCTATTTTCCGTCTTAAATTAGTTTCTAATTTCTGTTCTAATTTAGTTTCTAATTTCATTAGATTACAAATTTCCAGTTTTAGTAACTACATGTTGGTAGTTTATTTAGTTAATATTTAGAAACTTTGGGTTTCTATTCTTTGTAATTTTATACCCCATCATTATAAATAAAGAAGGGCACCATACTAAGGCCCACGATTTCAATTTGAAGAAAATTATGATGCTGCTGCTGCTGCTGCTGGCGCCGCTGGTCTCTGTTGGGGCTGTTCCTTGTGTCTGATCAAGGAAGGACTTGGTGTCTGATCCAGGTGACACCTTGCGGCGTGAAGTCCAGGAAGATCTTATTGTGTTTCTTTGTCATCATTACAATTTTTATTTGAGCCAATACTGTCGCTGCAACCAGGTATTTAATCTATTACTCTGCTGCCCAGAAATTCTGCAACTGGTTCCAATTGGCCTCCTCTAAAAACGGCAGTTCCAGCCCTCGGTTTGAGCCCAGATTTTGATCGATTGTTTATCCATATACTACTAAGGATCGACCTTAGTCTGGACTGTTTCTGAGGAGCCTGTAGAGAGATATTAAAAATCTCCCTGTTTTTGTCTTCTAGTGGCCTTAGCTTCTATTTACTGGATTCGACATCTCTGCTGTTATGACTGCTGATTTCTGGACTCCTGATCATACTTGAGAAGAACTTGAAGTGGTTAATACACTTATTCAGTTCCTGGTTTGATTCTAAAGACTGCTACTGGTTTTGCTTATTCACTGCGTTGCTGATCTGTGGAATTGATTCTGTTTTGTCTAATCTGTGTTGAAGTTGATTGCTGCCCTTACTTCTCAATGGACTGGACCTTCTAAATAGTAATCTGAGTTTTCATATGCTACTTAATATTCTGATATTGAATTTTCCTGAAGCTGTTGGGATCGACTGCAAGGTTTCAGAACTTGCTGTCCAGTTTTATTAGAATACTGTTGTTCGACTTCTTGGTGAATTTTTGTTGTTCTTTGGTTTATAAGTTCCTGCATTTTTGGGTCTGGTTTGGTTGTCAAATCCAGTACTACATCAAGACCTCACCAGTATAATGGATCAGCCAGAATCATTTTGGAAGACATAAGTACGAGTAGATGATATTGAGAAAATAAAATCAATTACGAAATGGAAATATCAATTCAGATTTATTAATGTGTACAGATTACTTGATGCAAATGATTTAAAAGATAAAAGAGGAAATATGTGAAAATTGGCAAAATATAAACAACACTACTACACATACTGACCTTTAAAATGACGTTATTATACTTACACAACTTGCCACGTGGCAGTATATGTAAATGGGTCCATATGATGGGAGTACCATGCATATGCCCCACTGGTCAAGTTCCCCAAAACAAATAGGGAAAGCGCCTCAAAAGTGAGTTGAAATCTGCACAAAGTTACAAGAATGCCATTAGATTCCATTGCAATGAAATGGCAATTCTTGCAATTCTATGAAACTTTGCAAGCACTTATGGCACATCCTGTGCCTGTTTTGGCCTGGAAATTGACCAGTGGATGTTAGATGTGTGAGAGATCCTCTATCATGTAAACACCACCCATGTACTACTACATGGCAGGTCATGAAGTATAAAGCCAGTTTCATATGTACCAGTCATGGTGACAATTAGAAGCTGTATTTCATTTTGCTCAGTTTAGGAAGTGGGCCTTCATTCGTAGCATGATCTCAAAGTTTTTCATTCTAATAAGTTCTGCATAACATTAAAATTAGAGGGCAATAGGTCCTTAGATTTCAAAATAATCTCTACTCAACTCAACTCAAACCAGCCTTATCCCAACTAAATGGGGTTAGTTACATGGTTCTTTCTCTCCAATCAGCCCTATTCAAAACCATAGTTGTTTTTAGTCTCAAGCTATCCATGTCTTTCCTCCCACTACTCCTAAAGTCATTTTAGGCCTACCCCTGACTCTTTTAGCTTCGTCTATATGATTCAAATCACCCTTCCATGTTAGAGCACTCAAAGGCCTCCCTTGCACATGTCCATGCCACCTCAAACAACTTCCCACGACTTATCATGCACCGAAGTGACTCTTAAATTAGCTCCAAATTCTGCAGGACATATTGAACTTCAATCCTAAGTACAGATTGTTGGGGGTGGGGCGGGGAAATTGCAGTATTCTTATGAATAAGAATCCCTTTAAGATCTATTTACCAAATGAAATACAAAGTCAGATGCAGTAATAATTAAGGAAAATGTACTCCCTCAAAAAAATCAATGATATAAGCCTAAAAGTTGCTGATATGGTATTTTATGTTTAATATATGGATTATAGTTGTAATATAATTTTATTCTACTCCATATAAGTTACAAAATGCAAGCCCCTTTTTTTAACTGATCTTGAAAAATATAAATTACCTACCTGATCCCAACATCTAAGTGAGATGGTATCTGCATCTGCAGCAAACCAACCTTCCATTCTACATAAGTACCACTGCAGTACCTTATAGGACAGTCCTTCTAGCCTGCAAACAAATTTGCACTTCAAAATTATGAAGACTTTATAATAGAAACACAACTTTGATAGGCACTGGATAAACACAAGGATTTTACATCATCTTACCTGAGATCGGGCCTCCTTTCAAAAACAATATCAAATGCACGGCGTATAGACATATCTTCACTTTGCTCTGCTCTTACTTTTTCTGTCTGCAATAATCAAATCCACAGTAACTCAGAAAACAAAGCCATAAATAAATAAACAAATTAAAAAAATAATTGCATCATTTTCTATGCAATTTAAGTGGGAGAAAGGAGGAACACTCATACTCATTTGAGGGAGCACTTTGTATCAAGTCCCACAGATGAGGGGGATTTTTCTATTCAGCCCCTTCACAATGGAAGCTCAAAGAGTCAAGATAGGAATGTAATATACGACCCAGCAACAACTGGCACATTCCAATTTTACCCAAAAAATAAAAACCCCCGAAAAAAACACATGTTTGACGGCATGCACACAAAAAACACAGCATACTGGCAACTGATGCAAGTATAAGAACACATGCCTCTGTTAAAATGCTCTCGAATGCTTGGCCAACCTTGGTCACTAGATCTTGTGGAACTTGATTCCCATCCATATCAAAAAGTGCATAGCTGCAAAATGGAACCATGGAAAGTTTGAACCAGCAGAAAGGAACAATGAGAAATTACAGACGATACACATGAGAAATCATCCATCTATGTTTATGTCATTGTCTTTCCTATACAGTATGAAATTCCAATATACAACCTAATCTACCATCCACAAGATAAACAAACACATGAGTGGAATATTCAGTGGGCCTGATTAATGTAGACTAGGGTAGGGGTCTAACCAATCTCAACTGCAGGAACTTTTTAATCAAAAAACCACCCCATAACACAAAAACAGTGCAATAACAGAATTGAACTAAATAGGCTAAGATCAGTCCAATCGATACCAATAAATCAACTAATTCTGCAACTGAAAACAACTAGGGTTTAAGGACTTAAATCCCCAGCTAATGATACCAATTCAATGAAAAATAAACCAGCAAGCAAACATCAATAATCAGAACAACTCAAACCAACATTCTGGACAGAGATTAGAATCGACCAGAATTGGAGAAATACTCATATCTCAAGATCCCCTGGTCTGATTGACTTGAGAACAAGGTCGAACCTCTCTCTTAATACACCCAACAATCGATCAAAAGGCGAACACCAATTCCAACACTTTGATCAAACACAAAGCACACTCAAAGAGCAAAACGCAAAAGCATTGTATTTTTTCATAAATCGTTGGAGGCTTAATGGGAGCCCTCTTCTTTATCTGTAATAATGATGGGGGTTGTATAAAATAGAAACTAACTTTAGTTTCCAAAACTGAAATAGAAACTTACAAAATAGAAGGTCCTCTAGTTACTAAAACTGGAAATAGAAACTAGGAATTAAAAGTACTAAAATTAGAAACTAAATAAACTGGATTTAGAAACTAAATAACCCCATCAATCCCCAACTAAAAAGGAAACTAATGAAAAAAAGAAACTAACTAGTAACCCCATACTCAATCTTAGAGCCCCTCTTTTAAACCCATAAAAGTGGCCTAACACTCCAAACCACATGGACTGAAGGCCCAACACATATACAACCCAACCCTAGGCTTATTCCTAATAAAACAAGCCTATTTTGGTTATTAATCTGCATCACTAATGTAGATAGATTCTTGGGCCGCAAGTGCAGCCGCAAGAGTCATAAGGGTGTTTGGCCTATGATCTACCATAAGTGGACCAGACCCATGGGCCATAGGGCCAACCAGCCTTGGCTAGGCCAGCCCATGTGGGCTGTGTGTTTTTGGCTTTGAGAGCCAGATTGTGGGGGGATAGCTGGCTAAAGATTCTTGTTATCCTTTTGTTTATTTACTTTTTAATTTTGTTCAGCCTTTCTTTTTACTTGGTTAAGACTCTAGTTTTCTTAGTGTGCTACAACAACTACAACTCAGCCTTATCCTCCTAGACGGGGTCAACTACATGGATCCTTGCCCTCTAATCAGCTCTATTTTTTGACGTCATACTTGATACAAGGCCTAAGGTATGCATGCTTCTCCTCACCACTTCTCCTAAGGTCATTTTAGGTTTGCATCTAGTTCTTTAGTTCCTTCAATCTGAATCAAATCACTCCTCCATACTGGAGGATCCAGAGGCCTCCGTTGAACATGACCATGACACCTCAAACGACTTTCTTGTAGCTTATCATGTACTGGAGCTATTCCCAATGCAACTCTAATATGATCATTCCTTACTTTATCCTCCCTAGTTTTACCACTCATCCATCTCAACATCCTTATCTCTGCTACATTGAGCTTATCTAAATAATGCTTCTTAACTGCCCAACTTCCCGCACCATATATCATAGCCGGTCGTATGACTGTCAAGGTTTAAAGCCGATACTTATTGGTCCATATAGTATCGGCTGATACTTATCGGTATCAGTCGGTATCGATACGATACTAACTAACAAGAGACCTTTTTTTAAGGAAGTGTATAAATACGTATTGAACCATATAGGCCGATACGACTCATTAAACCCTTGTGTGCAGAATTCGAACCAGAAATGAACCTCCTCATAGTGGCTTTTTTAAAACCTTTCTTCTCGCTCTTCTTTCAAACCAACCACTTAGGCTTTGACTAAGCCTTGAAAACCAATTCTAATCAAGGCAAACATCTTATGGAAAGACCAATCTACACTCCTAGATCTCAAATTGAAGAAAAAATGTCTAAAGCAAAGTAAAGATAAAGCTGAGTGGCCCTTGAAGATGAGAGGTAGTTGACTGAAAACTTGATGGAGGATTTTGAGGATTAAGGTAGAGGAGGACCCAGAATTGACATGGGTGATGCATGAGTCATGACATGAAGCAAGAGAGAAAGAATGAAGAAATGAGTAGTTGAGAGAAGCCAAATCTACAAGACCAACCTCAAGGCCTAGTTGATGTTGGTGATGGCTCCTCATGTCATCCACATGTAGGTAAGAGCAAGGTCAAGGAGCCTATAAGGCTTAGTAGAGCAACCAGTTTTAAGGGAATGTTTGACCACTTTGCAAAGAGTGATAAGGGTAAGAGGAAGAAGAGCCCAGATATCCGTGACATGGATCCTACTGCTTATAGGAGGGATGAAGGACAACATATGATTGAAGGGAGATTTCAGCCAAGGACACTGAGCAAAAAGATAGGCAGGGCAATCTCTAGACGGTTCCATAGTGCAATGATTCCACCTCACAAAGCCGAAGAATCCCACTTCAAGGCCTATGGTAAAGGAGATTCAACATTGTGGGCCAAATATTAAGGCACCCACATCTTATGAGATTGTTGGGCCTTAGTTAGATGACATTGTGAGAGAGGTGAAGGAGTATATTGAGAGGTTCAAAGAGAAGGGGCCTTTATATGGAGTGACCATCATGTGTGATAGGTGAAGGGATTATCGACCAACTTCCTTGTATATTGTGACGACTTGACGATCTTCCACAAGTATGTCAATGCATCTAACGATATCAAGGATTGGAAGCTATGGACATGGTTAGGCACAACGGCACTGGCCAATCCAAAGAAGTAAACGCGATTCTCCTATAAGTGGGAGACTCATTACCATAACTATTTTAGTATATTGTACTTATGCTTGGTTTGTGCAACATCATCCTAGTCGCTTCTATTCTTGAAAACCCTTTCAGTTATGAGTTTGAACCACCCCCAGACTCTTCATGGAAATAAACTTTTAATACATGTAAGAAACCTCATCCTTTATAACAATTTCAATTGATTACACTTATCTCACTATACACTGTTCTCCGTTTTAGTGTTTATACATGATGCATGTTATATTTATATTGTTTTTGCTCCAAAAGTGTATTTCCATGCGTATCTCCGATACGATACATCTCTTAAAATCACCTGACTGATATAATACCTAATACTGATACTTTAAACCTTGATGACTGTCCTATAAATTTTTTTCTTTAAGTTTTACATGAATATGTTGATCACACAATGCTCTGGATGCACCTCTCCACTTCATCCATCCTATTTTTATTCTTTGTGAAATATCATCCTCTATATCATCTAATTTATTTATGATTGAGCCCAAATGCCTAAATAATCATTTTACGAAACCTCCCTCTATATCATCTGTCCTTGTGTAACTAAAGTTATACACTATATACTCCGTCTTTGCTCTACTTATCTTAAAACCATTTGATTCTAACGTTGATCTCCACAACTCCAACTTGGATTTAACTCTTACTTTTGTCTGATTCACAAAAAAAAAATAGCAAAAAAACATACACCAAGGAACCTCATCTTGAATGTCTTTGGTTAAAGATTCAATGTTCCAAGATACTAATCTAATCCTACGTTTTTGGAGTAGCTTCTTAACCTGCATTCTTCCACGGTGCTAGAACCTTTGCCTACTTGTCACCGTATTTGGGAGCTGACATGGCACATCACTTACAAGGTACGCCCTAGCTAAACCTTGCTCCCTTTTCACTACACCAATTATTCTGATAGGGAACCCCCCTAGCATAACATTTATAATGAGGTTGTAGAATCCATGTAAAAGGGTTTTGATGTAGATAAGTCACTTGGGCTTATTTTATTGCAAATAAGCCTTGGGTTGTGTTATGTATGTGTTGGGCCTTTGATCCCATGGGTTTTCTTTGAAATTGACCACTTTAATGAGCCTACAATATGGATAGAAGGTAGGAAAACGGGATTTTATTCATTAGTTTAATTAGTTGCTATTTAATTCAATAAAGGCCCATTAGACCATTAGTTGGTTGTAAAGTCCTATAGGGACTATTAGTTAGTTAGTTCTACTCCATGTTGGAGTCATAAGGTCAAGTCCTAGTCCTATTTTGAATTCCTAGTTGTAGTAGGAGTGCCTAGTCCTATTGAGAAACTAGCTCCTAGTATTAGTATGATTGTAAACTTCCCCTCTATAAATAGAGAGGCATATGTCCCATTATTAGAGAGATTTGAATAAAAGAAAGTTTGCAACTAAATGCTTAGAGCAGCTGAGATAGCTGTGGGTGAGAAGCCCAGGCTGAGATAGCCACTTCCTTTATTCTCTTTCACCCTTCTCAATCCCCCATCTGTTTTATTCTTCTTTTTTTATTTTATTTGTTGTAACATTCAAGAGGTATAATTCAGATTTTGATAAAAGTCTCCAGAAATCAGAACCGATCAGCATCCTAGTGGAAATAGGAGAGAGATCGATCTCCTCGCTTTCTCTCTTCTGTACTCTATTCAGCCAGGTCTTCAATCAGGGTATTCCAGGCCTCATAAGGGTCTCACGATCCTTACCTAGTCACTGTTGGAAGCATTCAACTGCTGTTCTTGAAGGTTCTTCTCAGTTTTCTCTTTTAGGTCAGAAAATCAAGAAAGCTTGTAACTTCACAACCAGCAGTCAGAATCCTCTCAACTCTGGAGATTTTTGTACCCTCCCTAGGGACTATCTACGCCCAAGAGTGCAACTCAATCGGACTCCTACAGCCCTGGCCGCAGCTCTCTCTCTCTCTATCTTTATAACAGGTCTTTCTCTCTCCTATTGGGTTAGGTTTTGGGTTGGTTTTGCTCTTATATGAGTATTGTATCCTTGGGGATTTATTTGATGGTATTATTTCTTTGTTTCTTACTCTTATTTGTATTGTTTGGGGCTATAAACTGCGAAGTTAGTTACTTGTAATCTACTCCTGCATTAGGTTTGGCTAGGGTTTTTCTAGTGCCGGCTACCGACCTGATGCACCAAACCTCCTTTATTCGGGCTTGGGACCGGCAGCAAAGACTGGCGGAGTTTAGTTTTCTTAGGGTGCAAGCCTAAAAAAATTCCTTGTAAAAGGCTTACAGTACTTTCCTTTTTGTTTCAATAAGTTTGCACTATATGTAATTGGGACCTTTGAGTCTCCTCCCCATGATTTTGTGAATTAAAAAAACCATTGCTTTGTGCAAGGAATTCTCGAGAGATGCGGTAAGGTGAGAGGCCTTGGGTGAGGACCGGCAGCAAAGACTGGCGGAGTTTAGTTATCTTAGGGTGCAAGTGTAAAAAAATTCCTTGTAAGAGGCTTATAGTACTTTCCTTTTTGTCTCAGTAAGTTTGCACTATACGTAATTGGGACCTTTGAGTCTCCTCCCCATGATTTTGTGAATTAAAAAAAAAAAACCATTGCTTTGTGCAAGGAATTCTCGAGAGATGCAGTAAGGTGAGAGGCCTTGGGTGAGATGCCCTAGTCTAAGAGAGATTATCCATCTTTTCCTCCTCTTCTTTTCACCAATCGATACCCTATCTCTACTTGCATGTTCTGAGTTTTTTCCGTACAATTAAATGAAAGCAACTGAGGGGTATTGTTGGGCCTGAAATCTCCTTCAGATCATTAGAGAGTACCCTATTTGTTGCTACAATAGAAGAAGCCCCAACACAGACCTGCGGTTCTGTTTTTCTTCAAGTATTCTTCTGCATTCTCAGCTACACTGATCTGTGCATCCAACCACTTGTTGTTGCTGATATTTGGAGGACTGAATCAAAGCACAAGACACCCCTCCCCTTCGATGCTGATTTGGTGTACATCAGATGGCGAGGGTTGTCTATCTCAAAATACTTACTAATTTTGAACCTCATATCAAGAACTGAGATTTTGAGGACTGATTCTATCCAATAAGATCTCCACCTGAAGGTAATATCAGCCCTATCCATTCTCGATTAGTTCTGTTCTTGAAGGCAGTTTCTTTCTAGTTCTCGAACCTAAGTTTATGCTCTGTGATAGGCCTTGTTTGGCTGCTGTTTGGTTTATTCTTTGGATGGGATATCTTTAAACTTTGTTGGATATTGTCAAGGATTGTTAGTATTGGTTAACCCTATTGTTTATCTACTGTTGCTGAGACTGAACTTAGTTTCTGATCTGGTGGTGTTTAAGATCCTATTCTGGGGTTGAGTCAGTTGTGACTTAGCTTTACATTAAACCCCACAACGGAGTAGCACAAAACGTAAATCCAACAATCAACTAGATGGAAGATGCCAACCATCTAAAAAGTGTTTCAGGAAAAAAATCTAATTGATGGCTAAGATCATTTGATCTGGTTCGGGTTATTCTCTTGGGGCTAACAAAAGACCCCTCCAATTCTCCTACATGCAATCTAGCAGAAAATGCATAAAATTTATCATATTGACAGCAAACAGGATAAAACATCTTTACCTTTCCAAATCATGGTCATACAGCACGGAGTTATCACCGCTGGTACGGTAGAGTGGTAATCCCAGTCTTCCAATAATTGGTGCCAATGGATTCTCTTTGCAAACACCATGCAACCTGAAGCATGATGGAAGAGATGCAAATGTTTTTCAGAACTGGTAGGTGGTTTCCACATTTTACATCAAAAGAAGTGAGTTTTCTATACAATAACAATAATAGATACTAGATGGTGGTTCATATATTTCTTTCTACCATTTTATCGGATCTCATAGACTACTGATTCTAGTCTGCACATTTCATTTAAGTCATGGAATTTGAATCTTTTTCCA
>NW_024868371.1:0-32515 GCF_013358625.1 Macadamia integrifolia | reverse complement strand
CTAATTATTTAGTCAACTGTTTTTACGTAGATGATAATTAAAAAGGCAGTAGGAACTAGAACAAATAGGCAAGTAGCAATAAATGCGAGAATATTCACTTCCATAATAGAATCAGACAAAAAACTAAGAAATGAACAATACCATGATGCACCCATATCCACAGGAAAACCAAAAGAGTAATCAGTATACACCCGACCACCAATTCGATCCCTTGATTCCAGAAGGACAACCTGTAAGAAAAGTGGGATCATGTTTACAAGCTTGGCCAACTGGGCGCAACAACTAAAAAATACATGTGTTCACACTTCAACAATAATATAGTCAAGTGAGATCAAGCAGAGAAAGATGCAGGTTGTTTGTACTACCTGAAAAGAGGCATCATGAAGAGCATGAGCAGCTGCAATACCAGCAAATCCACCTCCTATAACAATGACGGAGGGCGAGCGGGATGTCCCAGCATTCGAGTAGCAAGAAGCTACAAGAAGATAAGAGGTTGAACTCAGATTCTTGAGGTTAGGTGGACGACTATTCAACATTTATAACAGGTCTATATGTGCATGGTAATATTAACTCAAAAGAAAATCTACATAGTGATTAAAAGAATGATATTCAGAGTCATTTGATTAAAAACAAACCTGAAACTGTTAAATGTTTCTACACCTAAACTTGCAAAAGTATGTTCCTCAGACAGATGCCTTTTGGTCATGTTTTATCAAAGAAGCATTCATACTACAGCTCATCTTCCTATCTGCAATCATGCAGTCAGTCTCATACTAAAAGAAAAAAAGATCATGAGGACTGGAGGAACTCAAGTGTAAGCCATTAACTTGCAGCCAATGTTATAGGGGTATGCGATTAAAAACACCATAACAAGTGGAAGCAGTTAAATCTCTCTTTTTGGCCCTGAAAAAAAAGGGAGCCAGGGGGGGGGGGGGGGGGGGGGTTGGGATAAAAAAGAGCGAGTACTAATAGACATAAACGAACTCAAAAGAAGCCACAAAGTATTACAAATTAGATTAAGAGGTACTTGACAAAATATGAACCCATAACTATTAAATGGCTCTTCATTTAAACTTGCAATAGATTTTTCGTAAGGAGGGCGACCTTGTGTTCATTCTTTATAAATGAAGCATTCAAACCATGGCTAATACCCCTATGTGCAATAATTCATAAAAACAGATTCATGAAGTTTGGTCTGCCAACAAAGTTATAAAGTAAGACTTCATAACTAGATAATTAACATGTAGACAATCTGGAAAAAAAAAAAGGAAGCAGAAAACGAAATCAGCTTTAGTCGCAATATGTTTATGGAAGAGACCCTCATGGTCATGGGTTAACATGGTAAACTTTGCCAAAAGTTTACAACCGATTATAAGAGCAGCCCTCCAGAGGTACCCATGATCTTGATCATAAAATTTTTTCAAGGAAATCCCTGAAAGCTTTCATTTCTTATCAGGTGTATTGTGTTAGAAAAGAAATCCATGTCAAATCTAGAGCACTGAAAATTTTACTACTACAACGCTGAAAAATTAGAACTTCAAGGGAATTCATGTAAGTTTCCTCTGAGATTTAAAAAAATCTCAAAACTAACTGTAGGCTTCATCAATGATCTATTACTGGGTAATGTTGTTTCTTAAAATCTAGAAATAAATATTTTCTGAAAATTATTTAAGATATCGAATATGTTAATGACAGACACATGAGCCTCTCTGTAGAAGATTTGACATGTGTTTGAGCACTGAAATATTTTCAGCAATCCTGCACAACATGACAAAACAGTCTGCCTTTCTTTTAACTTATCTGTTATCACTTTCTTCTTGGCGTGTGTTATCAAACAAAACATTGTTTTCAACTGACTCAGACACCATTGTCGCCTTCTCAAAGTTTCAATTACATCATCTACTTTCAAACAAAAAAAGTAACATAATAATCACGACGCATGTATAAGAAATCCACGATAAAACCAATTATATCGAAACATGAACCAGTCCGTAACTCCCAAGGAAATGAACATGGATTAAATTCGAGACTCTAATTTCTTCCACGAAAGGGAAGCGCAAAGGAGAACCTAATAATCGTTCCAAAGCTCAAGCTTCAGATTGATAAAAGCTAAACAGATAACAGATATTAGGTGGAAAACGAGAAAATTAATTCCACAAACCTCTCTTCAATTGACGATTATTCTGATCTCGTGACTCCATACTGAGACGATTGTTGACGATTAAGATTATTTAATCTAGACTTCAACGGTTTCTCAAATTTAAACAAAGCAGGACGTAATTGAGGTGAATAATGAAGAACAAAAATCAGAAGACAAGTGATGAAGTGATTTGAATTCGAGGAAATCCCCAGATTAACGAAACAGCTCATGCGTATAAACACAACAACAACGGAAGCACCGATCTCGTTGTTTAGTTAAATCTCGCCGGAAATTCGGCGAATTAGGCCTCAAATCAGTAAATTCTACCGGAAAAATCCGAACTTTCCCATGAAATCAATGGTCACAGCTCAAGATTTTTAGGTTTTATAGGAAGAATCAAATGGTTTCAAAGTAGATCGGAAGAGGAAGAAAGAAGAAGGGCCTAAAGGAAAATCCCGTCAAAATGATCTGTCTCTGATGATATCTCTTCATTCCAACCTTTTGGGTTCCTTTTATAGTGTTTTGGGTTTCAGGGGAGTGGGCTTCATTTTTATTTTTAAATTTTTTTTTCCATATCAGTTAATTTATTAGATTCTTATTGTAGGTTCGAGATTTATCTTTCTACACCGTTCGATGTATGAGGTATTCCTCGATTATACGATATATATGATTATATGATTATACGATTCTACTATAAGCTGATTTCAGCTAATCAGTTATACTCTCTAGTCTTTACCATTGTTAGTTAAAACGGGAACGGTAAAAAAATAGAAACGTACTGTATGAGTTTTAAACAGATAAAAACGATGAACGATATGATAAAAAAAAGGGTAAAAAAAACAGGAAATGGCAAATGGACGAAAAAGAACGGTATGAGTATTAAACTTGTAGTTTTCAAAAAAACGAAACCAAAAAAACGGTAGTATACTCATGCAATTTGAGAGATTATTACCTGTATACATGCATCTAATGTTCCAAAAGCTTTGGGAGTCCTAAGATAAAATAGCCCAATGGGCTACAAGAAAATGAGATGTTGCTAGCTTTAGCTTCTCCTTACTCAGTGGGCTATAAGAAGATGAGATTTTTTTCCTATAGATAGTATGGAAGTTAAAAACAAAAAACCAAGTACCATATTGTCTTCACTCTTCACTTTTATTAATAGGTTTTTTTTTTTTTCCCTTAAATTAATTATTTTTTTTTAATAAAATTCCTATTTTACACTTAAAAAACGGATACGCGTTTAAAACGGCCGTTTAAAACGCGTTTAAAACGGATTCTTTTGCAGTTTCCGTTTTTTCCGTATTGTATAATAGCATACGGGAAAACGCGTTTTAAACGACAAAAAAATGCAACCGCGTTTCAAATGCGTTTTATCTAATAGTGGTCTCTACTAGTAGGTGAAAAGTATGTGATTCTATTGTGCATGGGAAGGGATAGGATTACCGCGTGGGTTGTGTGGTCCAGATTGGATTAGATCCCACAAGTTTTTGACCTGATGGATTGGATGCTAAAGGGCAATTTTGTCATTTCAATTATATTTAAGAACTGGGCTGCCACAAGGCCCACAACCAATGGTACAAATGAAATTTCACCCCAAGCAGCAAATATGTGATTGGACCAAATGGTGATACAACCATTGAGATTCGCACGCCTAAGTCGTGCCCTTGCACGTACCACAAAACCATGTACAAATAGAAAAGATATGTTATCCTATTGAATGATGAGAGCTTAGTCTACAATACGTGATGAGAGCGAGATATGCATTAAGATTCCATTTCTCTCCAAAATACAGTAAGGTTGGCTTTATTTTGGCCAATTGGTGGGTGGTCACTGGTAGGTGCAAGACCCACCAGTGTGACCCACCTGTAAGAATAACATGGCCCCCAGCAAGCCCAACTTGGGTGAACACGTGTATTTCGGGTTCCTCGTCAAAATGAAGTCACGTGTGTCCGATTATATCGACTATTTCACTCGGAATCACGATTTAATATGTTTTAGTCCATAAAGGGGCAAAACCAAACAAGCTTTATAAGATATTGATTATCCAAGGTATAAATAGCATTTATCTCTCTCTCTCTCTCTCTCTCATTTATGATTTCAACAAGTTTGGTGAGAGGAGTAAAGAAGAGGGAGAAAAGAAGAAGAAGAGAAGGAAGAGGGAAGAAGGTTTCCCCTTAGTTTCCGAAGCCATATTTTACCTTTTCGTTGCCGGAATATTGTCCTGTGCCTTGAGATCTGCATTTTGAGGTAAATAACACCATAAAACCTTGGAATGTGATGAAACCCTTTTGTATATAGCTAAATCAAAGAGATAATGAAACTCTTGTGTGATTTCTTTGAAGGTTTGAGGAAGGGAAACAAAGATTTGGAGGTACTGAGGTGACATTTTGAGTTTGGAAAGAGGAACTTAAGTTTAGGGGTTTCTTGAGCCAATATAGGATTTCATTCCCCAAAACTTTGATATTAACTTAGATCCATGGAATGCTCAAGTAGATGAAACCTAAAATGTGTGAAAAATGAAGTTGGAACAATCCCCTTAGATTCCCAAGAAGATGAATGAAGAAGGGAAGAAGAACAACAAAACCCGCAAAACACTAGTGGGTAGCACTGATGGGTAGTCAGACCCACCAATGTGACCCCCCAATCTTACCTGGGCGTCTGGACTAATAGGTGGGTAATACTGACCGGTACCATAACCCATCGGTCTAGTCTGGGCATACCTACGGGTCTTAGTACCCGTTGGTAGCACCCATCAATTCTAGGTTAGCCCCGAGCCCTACTGGCAGGTAGGACCAACGGGTACCAGACCCATCGGTATGACCCACTAGTCTCTTTTGGGCCTACCGACGGGTAGGACCGATGAGTACTAGACCCATCGGTATGACCCACCAGTCTGGGCAGATTGCACAAGTGGGTTCACCTACCCACCTATATGACTCTCTCGTAGCCCAAATGAGTTCAGATGGAACTCAAACTCACCGACAATATTCTTCACGCTATTAAAAGTGTCATGACCATATCTTATGTCTTTTTATGATTCCGAAATGGACGTATTCTAAATTTCTATCTGTGTTAGGTTTCAAGACATTCGTCTTGACTCCGGATCTTACCTGTACCGCGAGTGCATATTCTCCTGCAAGAATAGGTAAGTGAGGAAAGGACTTTGATTTTATTTTGAGTGTTTTTGGCATCTTATTCATTCATATATCATCTTGACATTACGAATGCCATTCTCATGCATATGCTTGACTGTTATTGGATGCATTTAGAAATGAACATGTATCTATAAATTTCCAATTGTTTGTTACTTCTTGTGAATTCTTGAGCATGGATTTATTCATGGATGGATTATGATGAGGATTTGCTGAACATGTATGGGATACTTAGAATAGATGCCGTAGTCGGCTTGGAAACAAATGTATTGGTACACCGTGGAATGGGACCTGAAAGTACTATGCAGTCGTACTATCTCATATATGAGCATGTTGTTAGGATTTCACATTCCCTCATGCTACGATCCTTCCCAACAGGGGTTTACGTATTGAGTTATCACTGGGGGAAGCACCGGTCGCAGACCGCTATGGTGGTTAGAAGTTCGCCCAGCTGATCATTAGGACAATTGGCAACTTTGGTGATATATTCAGAGGGCTAATCGTACTATTTTTTATTTTTTGTTGTGGTTCGGCCACGATTTATATTTTTGAGTGCTCATGGCAAGCCTTCTCCGACAATCCTATAAGCGTATCACGGGATGGAAAACATGCCTCGTACCCAGGGCATACACATACTGTGGTTGTGAGTAGAACGTAACCTATGACTTAGTAATGTTGCTTAGGTGAATAGGATTAAAGTGAATCGTATGCATATCGTATTATTTGAATTGCAATTGCTTGTATGAGTTTTTCTTTCCATTTACTGAGCTAGTGAGCTCGCCCCTCGTGCACACATCTTTTTACTTGATTTTATAGGATATTCCGTAAAGGCACTCATGTCAGGATCTGCCGATGAACCTCCAATGGGGGATTGGTGGGTCCCAGAAGGATTTGACCACGGAGATAGATACACGTGTGAGAACTGTGTTACGGGGTAACAGTAGCAGATCTCTCCATTTACAGTTCTCATTTTTTATTATTTTGGTATATTTCCCTTTTATGCTTTCGAATTAAATTGTTATTTCTTGTGTACATATCATGCCTACTGGCCCACATGTAAATATACCATGTATAATAATTTGGGTATCTAGAGTATATGAGAATTAACAGATATTTACACATGACAAGATTTTCATTGAAATTACATTATTATATTTCTATGTACATGTGGCTTGTTGTGCTGTGGTTATTATATAAGATGATCCTGGTGGTTTTGGGTTATCCGGAGGGAACCCAATCACCGTTCTGGTTCCATGTGAACGAGGCATGATAAGAATATTGTAGCAAATCTTGTCAAGTACTTAATCTCTCGAAGACTAAGGCTCGATATTGCCCGAACGTTGATGCTAGAACAAAAAGATTGTTCATTGAAAGACTTCAGATGATCATGTCTACTTGATTGGATATATACTTGGGGTTTCCTTTCGTTGGAGGTTAAATTTTCAAAACAAATTGTGAATCCCTTATCTCTAGGTCAATCTCAAACTTCAAAGTTGAAAGACCAAGTATCTCAACTTTGCAAGTAAATATACATTGATTTAATCTGTTCTCTCAATCTTGCCCTTGCACTACATGTCCTGCTTTCATTTTCCTACTAACATTTTAAAAAGTCTTGATGATGCAAGTCATAGGTTTTTCTGATCCAATGGAAACCCTAAATTAACTCCTACTATTAGTTGGTCTAGCAGGATCCCTAATGTCCCTCCACCTCTAGCTCCATTTCCATTTCCACTTCCTCATAACACTCCACGTTTAGTTGTTGATCTCTTTCTTCATGACACTTCTTATTGGAATTTGGACTTAATGTTTCATTGGTGGCCTCCAGATATTGGTTTGAAAATTATCTGCTTTCAATCCCCAATATTCCAATCCTGATAGGTTCATTTGGTTGGAAACTCCATCTGCCAACAAAATAGCATTGGGTGAAGTTGTTTGCTCCCCTCTAATCCGATTTGTCTCAAAGTTTGGCATGCTCCAACCATCCTAAAATCCAAATTTTTCTTTGGAAATTCATTTATAGAAGGCTTCTTATATTTGATCTATTGAAAGGATAGGGCTTTTATATCCTTGCTCTTGCCCTTGGTGCTCCATAGAGAATGCTGATTTGAATCACATTTTTCTTGAATGTCCTTGTCCTATTGATGTATGGTTTTATATTGGTCTAAACACTTTTGAACATAGATGTGATGTAAGGTTGCACTTTAAAGAGCTAATCTATTACAAGATCCAAGAAAGGCCGTCAGATTCTATCTTATATCTTCAACATTCTTAGGAATATGTGGATTGCTTTTACAAATAAGGTCTTTCAAAAGTCTCACAAGCCAGTTCATTGCATCAATCAATTTTTTATAGATCTATCTGATTGATTATAAGGAACCTAACTTAAAGGACTGTATGTTTTACCAAAAAAGTCTAGAGATAGAATTCATACCAACATGAACTCCAAACAAAATTTCAGTCAACTTGATTGACTATGCAGAGCTTGTATTAAGAATTAAACGATACTTGGATAGCTTGACCATTCCATCTACGATCAACTAATCGATTTTGATTTTTTGCGATCAGCTAACCGATTATGACTTTTCAGATAGCTTAACTGACAGATTCTTAGTCAACAAATTCGTACAAACATGATTTAGTTCTAGAGAAGTTACAAGCACACGACTTAAGTGGTTAAGGTAGTTACAACCAATTAAGGAAGTAAAATCCAATAACTACCCCACTAAGACATGAAAGATGGTTGGGTTCCCGTAGTTAGGAAAATACCAAAAGAGCAGGATCTCTAAAAAAAAAAAAAAACTATAAAAGGAACTTTGGTGAAAGAAAGAAGGCACCATCAAACTGATCACACAAACTATCAAACTTATCTTTCATTTCGTTTTTTTTTTTCTTTCCTATTTTTGTTTTAGATTAGTATTTTCTTTCCAGTCCTGAATTTCCTTTTATAGTGTAATAATCACGTTTTTGGTATGTCGAACATTAATAGAGATAACAGATCATGTTTCTAGTATGTTGAACATCAACCAAGGATTAAAGTATCGGTATCGGTCGCCGTATCGGTCGGTCAAAATTAAGATACGTATCGGAGAGTATCGTATCGTATCGGAGGTACACTAAGATACGCTAAAGATACACACATAAATGGATAGGAAACTTTTTTTTAAACACTTTTGCATAAAGAATTTGTTAAAAAAAGCTATTGATAACATGTATTATGCATAAACACTAAATTGAGGGTATCGTACTAAGAATTCAAGGTTTGTAGTTGTCCCATAAATGTAAAATCCTTGTTCCCAACCTTGATTTCTACTTTAGTTAGAGAGAAATATGGCTGACAGCAACTTTGGAACAAAAACCCTTCAAAAAATCGTGTTTTTCTGAAAAATTACCCATCTTGGCCATTATATGACCATAGTGCACTGTATCGGTATATACCGATACTCACCGATACGTACCGATATATATATCGATACTCACCGATACGTGCCAATATATACCGAAACGTACATTTTACCTCAATTTTATAATTTTCATAGTCGTATCGAGGCATATCGTATCGTATCGATGTGTATTGGTAGTGTATTGATGTATATCGGTATGTATTGAAGGATATATATTGATACGAAAGGATTTTAAAAATTTCATGTATCGTATCGATATGTATCGTATCGATCGGCTAAATTTAAGATACATATCGGAGGGTATCGTATCGGTATCGGAGATACTTAAAACCATGACATCAACAGATATAATATATCATACAAAATAATACATTTCTCTTTATCTTTTTAATTCTTGCATCATGATTAGTGAAGAATATTAAAAGTCCTTGGAGCGATCGAGGCAAGAGAAGTGCTCACATCTCCTAATTAGAAGTCAGAATACATTCTCGAGTTTGTACGACTCTATTACACCAGCAATTCTAATATAAACCTTCCATAGGCTCACTTGTAGAATTATTTGCCAACAATCCTATATAGGCATTCGACTCTAAGTTTCAAAACTCCATCTCCAAGATTGTTTTCATTTCATGGGAGAAACATGAAATTGTAGTTCTTGATATCAATGCTGATGGCTCTTCTCTTGGCGATCCAAGGCTAACTGGTATTGGTGAAGTAATTAGAGATCACAATGGAGTATTTTATCATTGCTTCTATTTTGGAATAGGCATATCTCATTCTTATACTGTAGAGGCAATGGTTGTTCTCAATCTTCTTTGTACTGCATTGCATGGGTTGAAAGTGGCAATCATTTTGTGATTAATATTCAAAATCATTGCAGTAGTTCTATTCCCTGGAGGATTCACCACATCGTTAGGGAATAGTGGTTGCTCAGTTCGAGGTTCCACCACATTAGGTTTTTACATACAAAATGAAAAGGCAACGTCGTTTGGGATTACCTGGCATCTTTGGGGGTTAATTCTATTTCTTAACTTTCTCTTTCATAGGACTCTGTATCTCCTCGTATTTTTGTTTTGTTATTTTTGGATTTTTTGGGGACTTTGCATCCTCGTGTTTTTCAATGAAATTTTCTTTTATTAAAAAAAAAAAACAGAAAAGAAGGAACTTCCAACCCAGTACCAAGTAGTTGGGCTCTAGTGTAAGTCCAATGAAGGTCGTTGGTGCTAGATCAACTACCCCATCTTCTTGAATTATAGTAGTATAAGTTAGGGGTGTCAAAACCTAGCCTGAACCGATAAAATCGATCGAAGCCGACCAAAAAAACCCGAATCGAATTGAACCAAACCGATCTTTATTGGATTGGTTTCGGGTTGAGATATGTTGGGACCGGTTGAAAATCGATCCAAACCGAATTGACCAATAACCAAACCGAATGAAAGCAATATAAAAATAAATGATTATGAGATTATGAATTGGGGAATTGACTATCCATTTTTTTACAATATTAGTGAGAATATTTTTTATTGTAAGGAATTGTTACAAATCATTGAATATGAGGTTTATGAATAGAGAAATTGATTTATAAATTGTAATAATGCTTCTATTGATTTCTTTGTTCACTATACAAAACTAGTTGGATAGTTAAATGAATGATTGGGTAATATGGTTCATTTTGTGATTTCAGAATTAGTTATCTTCTTAGTAATTTGTTACCCATTGGTTTTAAATTACTTATTTTTCCCTTACAATGATAAAACCATGATTTAATCATAAATGTAAAGTCATTTTCGTCAAATTTTGTCATTACAAGTTATGAATGTAAGATTTCATTATGGTTCAAGCCCAATAATAAACAGATTTAAACTGGTATTAACCCGATATTGAAAAATTGAAATCAAATCGGACCAAAACCAAAATCGACCGAAAATCGAAGTTTTTTAATGGATTGGTTTTGGTCTCCATCATTCCTAGATCGAAACTGAACCAAACCAACCGATTGACACCCCTAGTATAAATCCAAGGAAGTTCGTTGGTGCTAGTTCCACCATCCCATATTCTTGGAATTTAGTAATAGTAGATTAGTAGTAAATTATAAGTGTGGCCCAATGACCCCTTTGTAGGCCCCTAATGGGTCCTTGGCTGGTCTGATAGTGTGAGTGTTGTACCAAGCTATATGCTAAGTTAGGAAAAATTCAAACTGAAACCAATTGATTTCAATATGAGCCAATTTGGAAACGATCGAGATTGATCCTATATCTGATTTAAATTATTAAACTAACCTAAACATGTTCCTACATTGTTCTCTTTTTTAAATTGGAAAGTCCAAGAACTATAATTCTTTCAAACCATGCAAAATCATTCAATCTAATTTTGATAATGAATCTTGACACAACCCTATAGTGTAAAATATAAAGGGAAAATTACATGATTACCCACTTTTGGGTTTCCCTTTACAAAATTACCCACAAAAAGTTTTGGTCAACAAAAATACCCAAAATTAGGTTTGGGTTTACAAAACTACCCGCCCAAAGTTTCAGTTAACAAAAATACCAAAAATCAAGCTTGGGTTTACAAAACTACCAAAAATAGTGATTCTTCATCTTTCACATATAATCATGTATTTTTTATTACTAAAACTTTGAGTGGGTAGTTTTGTAAACCCAAACTCAATTTTGGGTATTTTTGTTAACTTAAACTTAAAATGGGTAATTTTGTAAAGGGAAACCTAATTTTGAGTATTTTTGTTGACCAAAACATTGTGGGTATTTTTGTAAAGGAAAACCCAAAAGTGGGTAATCATGTAATTTTTCTAAATATAAATCTCCTCAACTATGTGATCCTCTATGATTGGATTGAGAAAGGATATTCTCAATATTATACAAAAGATGATGAGAGTTAATAATGAATTCACAATTCAATCATAATGTCATATCACCAATAGTTGGTGAAAAAAAAAGCTTACTCCAAATGCTTCTGACTTCTAGATATATTTTTTTTTTACCTTGGTAAATCTTTTTTTTTTTTTAAGGGTAGGGTAATTAAGTGTGATAATAATTACCCCTTTTTTGGGTGAAGACAGTAATTAGCCCCTTAATTGATAGGTACTATTGTTTTCTCTAGGTCAATGTGGTGAAACTCATGGTGATCCATATGATAACTCTAATAGGGAATGATTTATCATATAGTATAATTCTTCTCTCTCCTTTGCTCTCTTAAACTTTCCTTATTTTCTCTAATATACAATACTGAACTTTATATTGGACAATCTACTCTGTTTTGGTAGATCCATGTGTAGATAAATTATATACATATTAGTAAGAGTATAATTACATTATATCTCATAAAATTACATGTGCTTTATTTCAATGACCTAGGATTAATAATTCCAATCACAGACCCTAAAAAATTGGCTGAAAGGAATCTCCCTTACCATGAGTGAAAGTGAAACTTAGCCCTAAACCTAAATGGCTCAATTTTCTTACACTAGTTTAATTTTGGTCCCAAAAGTATTCCGATAGTACTAAGAAAAAAAAAAAGAAAAGAAAAGGTAAAACCTTCTTTTTTTTTTTTTCAAAGAAAAGAAAAGGTAAAACCTTCTTTTTTTTTTTTTCCAAAATGGTAGGCCGAAATTTGACATAAAGAGAATACTTGATCTATCCAATTATTTTAGTTTGGCCACATTAGTTCTCCACGTGATTCTTGCTTTTATTTTTCCTTCTACCTCAATTATTTTATTTTATTTTATTTTTTTGAATGGTAGGCCCAAATTTAACATCCACCAATGAAGAGAAATCCTTAATCTATATATCAGTTGTTTTAGTTTGTCCACATTAGTTCTCCACATGATTCTTTATTTTTTTCCCTTCATGGAAAACTTGAATTTGACATCTACCGATTATGAGAAATCCTTGATGGATCAAATCATTTAAGGTTTGCCACATTAGTTTTTGGAAGAAGTTCAATTCCCTTCACCCATGACTGATGAAGGAGGAATTCCTTCCATTGATGTGTGTCAATGCCTTAAAGTGAACATCAGAATTGTAAAGGTATCATCGACTTCGTATAATAGAAGTAATAATGACCTTAAATGAATGTATGTGGGTGCAAATTTTCTCCTTAATCGTTCACATGATTCATGTTGAACACAAATCTTGCAAATCTCACCAAGATAGTCTTGATCACTCAAAAGACTTTTTCCTTTTAAATAATAAAGTAGCTCTGGGATCAAGTCGGTGCACATACAACCAAGTTTGACTATATTTATATATTTAAACTCTTATATGAATGATTTATTAAGCCTAGAACTTTACTAAACAAATCACATTTTATTCATTTAAAACAATAATTAAACTCAAAGGAAAGTAAAGCATTCAAATTTAATTGAAAAGCTTATAGTTTGAAAAGTGAATAGGTTCGACACATGATAGACTTATACACTTGTGTTAGACCAATAAATATGATATGTGACTAATATAGAAGTAAGCCATAAATATTATGGTTACAATTTCCCAATCAATTTTCATGTTGTTCAAATTGTTGGCCCTTGCAGCTATCCACAAGATCCCTAACCTGTTGAGGGTTTTACTTACAACAAAGGTGTACATTTTTCTACCTACGTTGTTGTTTAATTTTTCAGTCATGTGTAGATAATGTCTTTTGTCATTATTTTTTTTTTTTGCACAAGGTACAAGGGTAAGTATAATCATACTGAAGTATAAAACCAATTGAGGGGTTCAACAAAGACCCACACAAGGAGGCCAGCAAGGTGCCCGATGGGCCCAAATATTCAATGATATATATCCAAGATACATTACGATCATATATATAGTCAATTGGGTATTTTCTAAATGGATCATAGAAAATTCATTTTTTTAATTTCAACCTAGCCAAATATAAATATTCTAATCATCGGGAAGATGGTGGGTTTTAAGGCACATGTTCAATTTGGTGATTCTTTACCCCAGATTTTTTTTTCATGGATATGTTTCTTCTATGGTGAGAGGTTATTCCATTGCAACCTAGTCGCCATGGGTTCGAGTTAAGAAATAGCAGCTCCATGATGTGGGGGTAAAGTTGCATACATTATGATCCTTGTATATCGATATGTCATGCATTTTAGATTGAAAATCATGAAATAGTTAGAAAATGAAAATGATGATGATGTAAAAATTTGTTTTATGAAGTTTGTAGATCAATATACGCTGCCGTAAGGTTAAAAAAAGAGAAAAGAAATAGACTGATTAATTAACTCTCACTTCTATCGGAAGTACATTGTCATATAATTGGATTAGGAAAACAAAAGGTAAAATTCTCAAAGTTATGAAAGTTTTATCTTTTTATTTTTCTCTTTTATGGGTGTGAAACCCTTAAGTAAGTATATTAGTGTGGAGAAATATTACAAACAATCTTAATGATATCAACCTACTTCTGAAGACAAATAAAACAAAGTTAAAAGAATTAAAAAAATATAATCCAAAATCACATTTGTTCACTTTTAACCACAGAAACTAATTCTCCCATAAGCATTAAAAATAATTCATCCACTTGTTTTCTTTGTTTTTAATGTGCTTTTGTTTATTTTATTTTGTGAGGTGAGCTTTAAAGTATTAGTGTTATCAACAAATGAAGTGTCTTTTCCAAAAAAAAAAAAAAAAAAAAAAAAAAAAAGGAGCAGCCTTTTAAGAGTTTTATAAAGTGTAAGACTATTTTCTAAATAAATAAAAAGTGTAAAAGAAAAATAAAATTGGATGATTGTGCCATATTCTACAACTGCTGACCGAACATTCTCATTCCTTATGTCACTTTTGATATGGTAAGTTGGTAAGGAGAATCTTTCAAGATGAGAAGCTCTTTGGTCTTTGATCATCTACTAAAGTGTTTTTCTTAAGTTTAAGCAATGGAGAGGTATTTCTATTAATCCAAACCTTAGTAAATTTTTTGATAGAAAAGATATGATTAGTTATACATTTGGATATAATTAAGTATGGTAAAAAAAAAAAAAGTGTTAGAATAGTTGGTGTAGCTTTGTTAGCCCTATTTGGCATGAGAAAGGCTGAGCCTGAAATTCAAGTGAGCAGTAAGCTTTAACCCTTTATTTATGTATAGACTTTGGGTCCCACCAAACTCTAAAATAAAACAAAGATAATTGTTGAAAATACACAAACTATGGACCATTGAAAATGCAATGGAATATGTGCAAATAGCTTAAAAATTGATAGCTGAACGATATGTGATATTCTCTTCCCTTTCAATAATTCAAATCTATCCTATCGCATGCTAGTTAGGGGGTGTCAATGGGTTGGGTTATGCCAGGTTTTTAATTAAAACCTCAATCCTAGATCGTGCTGGGATATCTCAACCCAAGCCTAATTTAGTCCGACATTGATTGACCCTGATTTGATTCATATTGCACATTTTTTTACATAATACTTAGCCAAGGCCTTGATTGAACTCAGGGCGGGTTCCGGCAAAAATCGGGTTACGTGAATTGCACTCTCTCAATCTATGTTGTTGGACTTACATCATTTCTGTCATGAAATACTATGGCAAAAAATATGCAAATGGTAGATTTTTATTTTTTTGACTTTATTACATATAGGCAAAAGTTTCTCTAGATCAGTTGATTTGATAAGCTTATTGGGACAACCAATTTTAGCCGCATAGTAGGATAATGTGGTGATTTTGACTGTTAAATCAACCATAAGTTATGTGTTGGTTTGCTCTACTTTGGGTTTTCAAATGAAACGAAATAGTGAGATCGGAATATCAAAGACTTTTTTTTTTTTTTTTTTCTTTTTAAATTAGAAAGAGCAATAAATATTAAGAAGAAAAAGAAATCACAATCCAAGAGAAAGAGATGCCTTGATAATCAAAATACAAAATATGCCTAACTAAAGATGGTGTGAAGTTATCACAAATATCAAAATATTAGTGATTTATAGAAAACGAAGCAAAAGCATCAGTAATTTGATTGCTTCCTCTATACAAAAGACAAAAACCAACATTGGGGAGGTCCCTCATAAGTTCAAAACAATATTTGATGATATGCTTAATGCGCTTAAGGATGTTAGTTATATTTCCTTTCAAGATGTTGTTAATAATAACACAATTCCCTTCAACTCTCACTCGAGAGAATCCTTTAGTGATAGTTGAAGGGGATTGTTTTCTTATTATTAACATCTTGAAGGATGTTAGTTATATTCCTTGCAACAAGGGCTTCAGCCACTCTAGAAGATCAAAGATGCAACACATTTACATACACACATGGTTTCTCTCTCTAAATCTCTTTCCTTATAGACTTATTGGGATTTAGGAGCATGATTCTAAAATCCGGATTGCATCAGTTACTAATTTTTATGAAAAAAAGATATATCTCTCTGATACGGCTCAATCCAAATCAATATAGATTGGTATCGGCCTTAACTGATTCCAAGTTTTGCAACCTAATTTGGGGGAGAAATTTCCTATGATGTCAATATGGGGAGTAATTTGCATACCACATCAATGCTGGAGAATAATATCATTCATGTTGTTAGAAAAAAAAAAAAAAATTGTGCAGTGCGAATCGTAAATGTGAGGACTTACATTAGCTTTACACTCCTTTGTTGTCAGTTTCTTTTTTTTCTCAAACTTTATATATATGAAAAGAAAAAGAAACTGATAACTAAACTTTTTGAGATTGGATCCCCAAGTGTTATTCATTAATGAGAAAAAGCTCCCTCCAACGAACACTAATTTGGGAGACAAATCTGTTCATAGGGAAGGTGAGGGGTGTTATTTAAGTCAATTCTTGTTCAAGATGATCAGCTAATTGAGTCTTGGCATGCAACTTGGTTCTCCACGTTGTTAGTCTGCGGAACCTTTTTCCTTTGTTAATATCATTTTTTAAGTTTTACCACAATAAAATTGTGTATTCTAATCCTTAAATATATTTTTTTTATTCATAAAAATTTTCAAATTGCTTTATATTTACTGTGTCCATTGAAAAGAGACGGTTAGCATCTCCCCTTAGGAATTCTCAACGAAAAAAGTGTTTACTTAACTGAATGTGAAAGTTGTTTTCCATCATACGGCTGTTCCTATAACTCCACTCTTGATTTGGATTATATATCCGAAAAGATTCACTCTTAGCCATTCTACACTCTGCCTAGTAGAGTCGTGTTTATTATAAATGGATTCTCTTTTTTGTAGTAGATGCCGAACCTGCTACTCAGTTGGTGGACATATTAACTACATGGACATCTTCTTTTTTGTCGTTGCTAGTGCTTTCCCGGCTTACCTGTTAACATATCTGGTTAAAGCTACCCATTCCGATGGAAGAGAGAAGAGAGAGAGAGAGGGAGGTGAAGAAACCTTTTGAACTTGTGAACAACTGCCTAGCACAGTTTGTAGCTTATGGTGCATGTACCTATTCCTTACTAGGAGGTCTTGGGTTTAAGCCTCTTGGTTGATACCCCCTTTCCCTCCACCCCGCACAGCCAAAAAAAAAAAATAAATAAATAAAAATTATGAAAACGTGCAAGTGTGGAAGGAGGTGAGAACTCACCCCAGTTGGTTGGTCCATCAATAAGGGACCCTCCTAAATTAGTTAGAATCAGATTCCACTAGTCATGTTCCCTAGGGGTAATCAGAAAATATATATCCCTTGGGAGCCACCCGCAGAAGGTGCCTTGATTCTTATGGGTTTTGGGTTGTTCTGATCAATATGGGGTTGCCGAATCTTATACGAGTCAGGTATTTATTTGATCTACCCATATATTTTGATAAATATATATATATATATATATATATATATATAATTCATGGTTACTCCTTAGCCAGTATCTTATACCTAGACTTGTGTATGACATGTTGAATAGCATAGATGAGGAATATTCTGATTAAGGACCACAATAGATCCAATGTCTATGTCCAAATTGGCATATAGTGGGAGACCTTATAGCATAAAGTATCTATATCTTTTAGGTGGCATCAAAAGGTCCATTCAGTGATGCTGTGATGGCCTGATGGGTACTCCCTATCCTCTTAGGCCTTTGCTATGCGTTGTACCTTAATTTGTACCACATGATTATTATCCACACATTTTTATCCAAAAATACTGGCATCCCATACCCAATTATTCAGATAAATATTCTACCAATTTAGTTTGGATCTTCCCACGAGAGAGAGAGAGAGAGAGAGCAGCCTAGTGAAAAAGCAATCTGAGATATGTTGAATGGGCTTCCTTAGTCAAGCATGGGCTAGGACCCAATCTTGGTAAAAGAATGGGCTGAGCCTCCTTGGTGGGATTTTGGACTAGCCTAGTGATGAACTAGTTGGACTTTTAGGTTCATCTGGTCCTAGAGTAGTAGCCCAAGTTTGAATTTTGTGCTAGGCTTTGACCTACCATAACAGGCCCATGGTCCCTTGGGTCAGCTTTCAACCCAACCCAAGGTAAATGTAAATAAACATATTTTACCCCTCGACACTGGAGCAATAGAACAACCTTACCGTTGCAACAAGGTCGGCCTCCTACTAACCTCTTATGTATGGCCATAAATCAGCAAAATTTCTTACCGAAAAAGGAAATTATCAGATTTGGATGATAAATACTGGTAAATTTTATGTGGTTCTATAAAAACTTGAGAAGTGTGGTATAAAAATGTATTGGTGATGAACCAAATGGACGAGTTAGCTAGGTTTCAATTTTCATGATTAAATTGGGATTGGTTATAACTTTAGTGATAAAGTTTTTTGTTTGGGAGTGATCCCTACGCCACATAAACAAGAAGTGTAAAATGATCACCGTACTCCTCCTAAGTTCACTCGCCTTCTATCTAGGTTTTTTTTTGTTAGAAGATCATTACATATACTGCTTAAAAAATAGAAACCAATTTATTTATTATTATTTCAAAAAGGTTAATTGGCCATTTAGAAGAGCCATTTAGCTTGTTAAGTGTGGGGATTCAGTATGTGCAGATGACATCTTTGGCTCTGTATAATATAAGTGGCTTCATCCATGGATGTGGGAATCACACCTCATGGATGGAGTGAGATAGGATAAGGTGGTTACTTGTAGGAGAGAGGAACATGATTTGGCTTCAAGAATTTCCATGCTAAAGAGCAAAACTTCCATAAATGTAAATCAGGCGACAATTCTCAACAGATACCACAAAGTAGGTGCACAAATTAAATTGGAAAGAGCCCTTACGGTTAGTACCATTTCCATAAGAAATTTTTTTTAGAGTAGCCAAAGAAAAAGGAGAATTTACCTGCTTTGCATGTCTCAGTAGCACGCTTTGACCGCTGCTAATTGTCCGTTCCTGTGGCCTGTGGATAGCTTTCAAAGTTGACTTACGACAACATTTGGATAAAATAACTCACTACGAAACACTCTACTTTGTTGCTTCGAAGAACGAAGGAAAAGAATGACATGGGACGAACTTGCTCTCCTTATCCGTTTGCCCGCACCTATGATGAAAAAATCCAAGCACATTAATTTCAAAACCAAAAAATAAAAGAAAATAATAAATAGAAGTTCCTTTTTTCTGCTAGAAGATTGGAAATTTATTGAAAAGAGAAAAATGAATAAAGGATCGTACAAGATAGGAATACAAGAAAAACTCAACTACAGCCGGTGTGAGCCTCCACCTTCGGCATTGTCATCAGCAGAGGTTCACGACCGCTATCTATAAAAATGGAAGCGAGGGTGACCAACGTCATCTAGGGTCAGCTCATCACAAATAGACTGAAGTAGATTAACCCAAACTCCTGAAAAGCCAGACTTTACTGCATCTTTGGCTAGAAAACCAATAATGGGGTTTGCTTCTCTGAAACAGTGGGTAATCTTCTGCTCAACAGAGTTAACATATTTGAGGAGATTTGTCCATTCCTAGAGAGCGAACCAAGGGATGAGTCTATGATGAAAAAGAGAGATAACAGAGGTTGAGTTTGATTTAATCCAGATTCGTCTCACATCCATATTACGAGCATAATGCAAACCCTTAATAATGCTCCAAATTTCAGCTTGAAAGTTCGATGCCACACCCAGGAAGGAGCCGAAGGGGAGAAGCATCTTCCCATGATGGTCTCTAAAAATACCCCCTCCACTCGCCCGACCAGGATTCCCTAAGGAACAACCATCAACATTCAGCTTCACCCAAGAGATAGGCGGCTTACACCAGTGGACTTCAAAAATCTGGTGGGAAGAAGTTCCTTAATATGCAGAGCACTTAATGACGTATGGAGAAAACATTATCTTAATTGAAGTTTACTCAAGGTAATTAAACGTGAAAAATCATCACAAGACATACGTATACGAATTTTAATCTGCAACTTCATCTTAAATCTGCTTCACAATAATAATAAGAATAATAATAATAATAATAATAATAATAATAATAATAATAATAATAATAATTTTGTCTAGGAGTGTGCTTGTACCCAGACACAAAATGGGGTGAAATGACTACCTGCCCCACGGAAAGAGGAAACCCTCCCCTGTTGATGCTTCTTTGTGCACTCCCATTGGTCCTTGTATTGGTGCAGGGGCCACACTCTTGGATAAAAATCTCTTTCCCCAAATAATAGTAAGTGAAGGACTCTCCAAGAGTGTGGGGATTATACCTAGACTGGGGGCAAAATGCCCACATTGCTCCTTATGAAAGATGGAAATACCCATCCTATTGATGCTTAATTATTCTCTTTGATTTCGTGCTGGTGTAGGGACCACGCTCTTGGTCAGAGAACTCTTCCCCTAATAATAATTAGGGTCAAGGTTTTTTCATGCATGAATTTTTGGCAGACTTGAACTACCCAAGACCTCAGCCCAAGCCCACAACTGCCTAATTTACTCAAGAATTGTCTCTAACATGCTAATAGGACTACCGGGTCAGCTACCTAGAGGTTGTGATTGGACCACCTATTACCTATAGCTAAGAACTAATTGTTTTTCCAAATGCTTTACAAGAGGGTTAAGAAAAAAAAAAATTAATCAAGATGTAGTTCCTCTAAACTCTTTCCTTAATTATACCATGTCCCATTGGTGGAACATGACAAGTGTATTTTGTTAGCTTCCCTTGTCTCGTTTTTTCATATGTTGCTTGCTTGGAGCTTAGCCTTAAAACAAAAATATAGAAGCCGCCTTAATAGACTTGGCTAGTTTTGGTAGTCTCTTTCTCTTTCTTCTAGAAAAAGAGTCTTCCCCTTCCGGGTCATTTCCTCTAGAAGAACTGAAAGAAGGTTCTTCGTGCCTTCCTCGTCATTCATGAACATCCAAAGAAAGCTAGGCTGCCCTTACCATTCATTGAACCTATCAGTTACAAGCCATTTTCTTTCTTGCTAACATGAGTTAGCCTCTTAGAGGCCTTGGTTTTGACTTCCTTGGCCCTTACACATTTAACTCTCTCTCTCTCTCTCTCTCTCTCTCTCTCTCTCTCTCTCTCTCGATATATATATATATATATATATATATATCACGGCATTCTCTGGCATACCTTTCTCATCAATTCCACATCTCAAAATCCTTCCTTCACTTTGAAACCTTCTTTAAATTCACCCAAAGGTTCAAAGGGCACTCAGCCACTCCTCATCTTCCTTAGTTTATAGAAATGGCTAGAGAGACCAGAGTTTCACAGCCATGGATGGAAGAAGTTGCACCAGCCCTCTACATCTCTCCTTATCAGAAATCATCTAATTCTCCGAGGCTAGAGACAATCACTGAGGAGGATATACCAAATGGGTTCCAAAGTCGGAGAAGAATCACAATAGCTTTTTCATCTTTTCTTTTTGTTTCTCTCCTCTTTTGCTTTCATATACAGAGATCTAGTTTTGGAGTTGAAAATTTCCATTGAGATTTGAGGGCTTAGCGGCTACACTGTCTATTGAGAAGGATGGGGATGGGGATGGGGATGGGGATGGGAGGAAGCATAAGGCAATGTACCATGTCAAAGAAAGTGGATTTTGTTTTTTGGGGGAAGAAGGTAAACACGCTGCCCATGTGCGGTAAATTAGCAGACGGCACAAATAAAGGCACATGATGGGAGGGGCAGGCCCATTTTAAGGGAAGAAAAGAGAAAGAGACATAGCAGACACTATTTTATGGTACACCAGCGGTGTGGCCAGTCTTTTTCTTTCTGTAAATATTTATTTATTTATTTATTTTGTGAATTTTTGTAAATTAAAGTAGGAATGGAAAAATGGCAGATCTGTTTTCTGTAATTTTATTTTTTTTTTCAATTCTATTGGCATTAGTGAGACGGTAGGAACAACTAATAAATGGATCTCATCATTAATGGCCATCATATCTGCAATTCCGCATATAATTAAGCTTATTGGGCTACAACATTTGGTGGATTATACACTAAGTTTAGTTTTTTTAGGTGCATTTGATTATGAAAATAAGATGTGGTAGCCAAAATCGAATCACAAAATTTATCATCTAAAATTTACGTTTTGCACTGAAATCTTTAGTTCATGCCCTTAAGCCATATCAAGAGAACATCTCTTTACTTGCAAGAATTATTTTTTAATTTTTTAGTTTGGAAATTGGAAAATACTATAGGGTCCATTTAACAAATAAAAATAGATAATTGTTGGTAAGGGTTTTAATTGCTTCGGTTCGATTCTGGTTTAAATGTTTCAATTCATTTTGATTAATATTGTAATTGACTCACATTGGGTGTTTAGTGCTTTTCACTGCTTTCAGTGAAAGTTGAATGGTTCTCATTCAACCCCGGTATAACTTGGTTCATGCGGTTGTGGGGTAAGTATGAGCCCACGGGACTAGTTAGGCCAAAGGCCTGGCTGGATACACGTCGCTAGCGAAAAAATAAAAATTAAAGGTAATTGACAAAAATCAAGATTGAATTGATTTCCCGAACTGAATCCAATTTACTGATCGGTTTTGATTAATGGTTTTATAGTTTAGTTTGTGCTTCGGTTTTGTTCTGCTATTGATTTTTGCATACGGTTTGTAATCAGTTTGGATGTTTATTTTATTTAATTTAACAGTTTTATTATTCAGTGTAATTTATTTGACAGTTTATCAGTTTTAATTGATTCAAAACTAAGGATTTAAATAATTTTAATTTGTTTGAAAGTAAAACTAAACCGATTAATTTTCTTTTCACAGTACATAAAATCAAAACCGAACCAAAATAATATGTTTACTGATTTTACGGTTTGATTTGATTTTTGGTATACAGTTTTTGTTTGAGTGAAGTGTTTCAAGAATAAGCCCAAAATCATAAAATTATAAAGGTTACTGAGTAGATTTTTGGGAGTAGGATTGACATTTGGTAAATATCAATTTTCTGGAACAGAAAAAGGATCAGAACGTTTGGTATGGACTTGATAGAATTAATTCTAAGGATCTATTTCCTATATCACCAAGCCCCACCTCAACACGACTCCCTTGTTAGCTTTCTCAATTGTGAACAATATCTTTTTCATAGCCTCTCTCACTTACTAGAAAGTATTCTTTGAACCATATTCCTAGAGGAAGCAATTCGACTGCTGATACTCTGGTACATAAGGCCCTATCCTTGTCGTGTAGGATGGAATAACCAATTTCCACTATGTGGATTCACAACTCTTGTAATTCTAATTTCACTTGTTCATCATGAGTTAATGAATAAATGTTTGCTTACCAGAAAAAAAAAAAAAAAAAAAAAAAAAAAAAGAAAAAGAAAAAAGAAAGATAGAATTAATTCCATTTCAATACCATATAATTATGAAAATGCCATTTTATAAATTTGAATTAAATTCTCTAGTTTTGAGTACAACGGATAACTCTATAATAAACTCGAGCAATTGATGAGTTCAATTACAATCAACTTTTAGAAGAATGCCGTTTAGTTTATCAATAACATCAAAGATTATATAACACGAACTTTTGTTTTTGGACGAATGAAAATTATATTAAAGCAAATGAAAAACAGATACAATAGACAAAACCTACACCAGCTAAATAAACAGGTCAAGAAAAAAAAAAAAAAAAAAAAAAAAAGGAGGGAAGAAAGGCGAGGGGAGAAACATGGATTATTTGTGTGGTCATCTAGAATAACTTTCCTTAAATATAGATTTGCAATAAATGATCCTTCTGATGAAGGGGCCAAAAAAAAAAAAAAAATCTAACTTTCTTCTATTCACCTACCAACATGAGCCCATATGCATCACTAGAATACTCAGAACCTTCTTCTGTGCCATTGCCCAACTGTGGCAAAACTGGCATCCCACATCCCCAAATAAGGGTTTGTGAAGCCAGTAGCTGGCTAGAAAGATGAGGGAGGAACCTGAATCTCCAAATTTCCCTATAGCATCTCAATCACTCTCTTATTGATGGCCGCCTAGATTGATGGAACTGAATGCAACATAATCCTATGTTGGAATTTTAAATGGTTTTAAATTAAGGCATTGAAAATATTAATTTCTCTTTATAAATTATTTATTAGAGGGTTGTGTTTTTCCTTATAGATACCTAACATTATAAGATTTTTTTTAGCTGCGGTAATAACCAAAACCAAAAAAAATCCATTGTTATTGCAGTTGCAACAGGTTTTTTCCTATTAGAGATCCGTTGCAGTTTTTCCAGTAGCTATTGAATACCAGCAGGTTTAGAGACCGGATTAAGTTTATGTACTTGAATAATCTCGTACGTCCTTGATCCATGGATTTGAAAATCCATTTTCTCTCTCTTTATTTAATAGATTTTAAATTCACAAATTAGAGATGTACAAGATTGTCCACGTATGTGAACCTGATCTGGATTTCAGGTTTTAATCCTCCCATAGTGTTTAAAACTAGAGCTATTAGATATAATTATTTTTATATTTAAAAATAAAAAACTCAATTATAAATTGCCAATTAAATGCATTATTAATATTAGTGGTGGTTGTAAAACCGTGACATATATATAATTTTTTACATATAATAAAATTAATGAGATTTTAGCTTGAGCCTATTTTTAGCCTTCTATAATTATAATGAGTCCACCTTTGTATGTAAATTTGGTTAATGAGATTTTGACTTGAGCCTTTTCTTTATTTTGTGAGGTGTAGTGTTATGTTGATGGAAGTAAATATTGGTTGAGAGTTCGAATCAACTCCCCACGTAGGAAAGGAGTTACCCTTACCACATGAGATCCCATCGTCATGGGATATCTGGACCACAAGTCAAAAAATTTAATGCACCATTAATTTGTAATCTGACTCCCCATGAACAGTGGGATCCCTTATGAGGTGGGGTCACCAGCCACATGGGGATTGAGAAGATCCAGACTCTAGTGGCTGACGGGATTACGATTGAGATTAGGTGTGATGCTTAGTCATATCTTTGTCTTCATTCTTCTCCTCTGTTAACCCTTCAAATAAAAACATGAAAATTAAACTACAGTTCATAATTAAGACTAATTCAAAAGTGATTCATATATATATATATATATATATATATAGGAAAAAGAACCTTACCAATCTAACGCAGGAAACACTTAGATTAGTGTAGGCATAAAAGACCAAGGTGCCCCCCACTGTATGCTATTGAGATCACTACTTGATCATGTAACTCCTACATCAGTGTAGGGCCCAATGAGACGTGCTTAAGGCATCAAAAGGGATGTAATTTTTTATTTCAAGGGTGTGAGGTGGTAATTTTGTGCACACCTGTGTCTAGGTATAGGAACCATATATGCGACCAAGAAGCATTATTTTTTCCGTATTTTATATAACAGTAATATTGTAAGGGCTAGAAACTGCTATCCGATAGCACAAGTAGGAGACAAATGGGATGTAGAAGCACAACCCTAAAAGCGACGCAGAAAGTAATGTAATGAAAAAATAAGAATAAACAATGCACACAAGTTTACGAGGTTCGAAAAGATTGCCTACGTCCTCAGTGAGATAAGATTCTGCTTCATTATCAATAGATAATAGTGTTATAACGCTCGTCCTTATACCTCTCAGAATTGCTTACAGAGAAAGTAACTCTTGCTACAAATATATAACAAAAAATCATGATATCAGAGAGTGCATGTGCAAGCAGGACTTCTGTTCTGTGGAGGGGCCTGCACCAGTTCTCCTTGGATTAAACTGCGATAAAATACAAGACATTGTACACTAACATGGGAGTGCACGTAAAAACATCATTAGGGATGTCATTTTACATTTTAAGTGGGGGGGGAAGGGGAAGGGGGCGGGGCAATAATTTCAGGCTGTGTTTGGACGCAAAAGCCACACATCCCCACATAAAACATTCTCGTATATAATATATAATGGGGCCATTATTGATTTATCTCAACATGCTAAGAGGGCCACCAGGTCAAATAGTGATTGAATCGATAATTACTTGGCTATGAAGTAATTGCTTTCCCAAATGCTTAGGGGAAGAATAGAATCTAGATATCACCGTTTGTTCCCTGTTTTTCTTTTTTTTCTTAGGTTTCTTACTTTGGAGCTTACCCTTTAAACAATAAAAATATAAAATTCGCTTCCCTTATTAGACTTGGTTGGTTTACTAGCCTCATCTCTTCTAGAAAAGCAGGAGGTCTTTCCTGGTCGTTTTCATCTAGAAGAAGTGAAGAAGGTTCTTCCTTGGTGCCTTACCATGTCATTGATTACCATTGCATCTTCCATAAAAATATTAAAAAACCCTCCTCAGTACTAACGTGGGCCAACAGATAAAGCCAAGCTTGCCCTAACAATCCATTGAACCTATCCGTTATATGACCTTTCAATCTTGTTGATAAACTTGGATTTTATAACTTTGGAAACCACCCCGAAATAGCTTGACTTCCTAACCACCTCTGCACATTCTTGGCCCTTACACCTCAAGTATCTGGACCCACTCTTTATATAAAGGCTCTCACAAGCCTACAATTCTAATTAATTTCATATCTCTATTAATCCTCTCTTTCAACTTTGAAATCACCCAAAGTTCAAACCCAACTCTCAGAAAGGTCTTTGAAGAAAATGGTACTCGATCACGAACTCATCATCTCACTCTTCATAGAAATGGCAACGGAGACAACCAGAGTTTGTTTGCAGCCATGGATGGAAGAAGTTGCACCAGCCCTCTATATCTCTCCCCGTCAGAAATCATCTAATTCTCCGAGGCTAGAGACGATCACTGAGGAGGAGGTAGTACCGAATGGGTTCCAAGCTAGAAGAAGATTCACAATAGCTTTTTCATCTTTTCTTTTTATTTCTCTCTTCCTTTTCTTTCATATACAGAGAACCAGTTTAGGTGTCCAAAATTTCCATTGAGATTGAGGGCGGCTACTGATGAGAAAGTACCCTGTAAAAGAAAGTGGATTTTGTAAATTAAAGTTTTTAGGTTTATTTTATTATTTTAATGTAAATTAAAGTTTAACAGGAATGGAAAATGGCAGATATGTTCTCTGTTAATCACTTTCCATCTCTATTGGCACCAGTGAATAATTGATGGATCTCATCATAAATGTCCATCATATCTGCAATTTTTTACAGAAGGAACCAGACCAATGAGGGATGGAAATAAAGGTCAAGTAAAGTTCTGTTCCAAACTCTGTTTTCTTGATCTATAAGTTTGGATACCGACTGTAGAGGACATTCTTGCAATGAAAAGTGTTGCAAATGAAAAATGGTTGTGTTCAATTATCATTTAACCCTTTATTACTAAATTTCAATTGATTTTGTTTCTCTTTGATTTTGATATATATATATTTTACTTTATTAATATTTAAATTTATTCCCAGCCACATTCTTTATTGTTGTTTTAAGATGTAATAGCCTAATATGTGTCTTTATCTGTTTGGACAAATATCATACCCTTTACTGTTGGCTTAATAACCATCAGTTAAATGGTGGAAGAACAAGGGCAAGGGATGGTCTCTAAAAGACTCTTGGGTGTAGCTACCAATTTTGCAGCTAAATTTTGGAGTGTCATTAAGGGTCTGACTTGTGCTTGGGTGCTGACACCTCTGGATTGAGTTTTATTCATGCTCTGTTGTCTATATGCTCTGCCACAGGCTTATCCCTTGGTTTGTTCTCCAAGAATGGACAAATCTTCTTGCCTATGTAAATTCAATTGAGTGGAGGGTCTCCCACTGCCTCAGGGAAGCCAACCCTGTTGCTGATTTCCTTGCTAAAGATGCTGCCAAGTCGGAGAATGACTTTGCCAATATCCATCACCAACAAGCTCCTTATTGATGAAATTGACCGGCCTTAGTTTAGATTCAACAGATAGCCGCTGTGAGCCTCTGCTGAGGGCAATGCCGACGGTGGAGGCTCCTTCTGCTTTTATGGTGTGATTTTGTAATTCTTCTTAATCTTTTTTCAATGAGATTTTGGCGTAAGTCTGTTTTTTGAGTCTTCTATATTTATGATGAGTCCAATATTGTACATAAATTAGATTAATGAGATTTTGACTTGAGCCTTTTCCTTATTCTGTGAGATGTTGTGTTGTTAGGAATTAACAGCAAGATTCCAAGTACAGAGAAAAGGAAGGAAAGAAATAGCAGGAATTGCAGAACAAGAATTGCTACTTCGAGGGTAGCAGCCTCCTAAGAACAGGGGAGAAGATGACTAAGCTAGCTTTCTTTTTCTTTTCTTTTCATTCCCTTTTTATTTAACAACACAGATTCTCTTATGAATCTGAACCTGTCAACTAACAAATTCACAACAGACTAACTGATTCACAACTGACTCTTAACTAACAAATTCTCAACTAACTTCTGTTACATGTAATCCTCTAAATTCCTTGGCCTGTTCCTTTTCCTATGACTTCTTCGTACAGTAGGATTAGTTTCTGCCACCTCAGTGATCATATCGTTACCTTCCCCTTTGAAAAGAACCTTGTCCCCTTCGAGCTGTAATTTTACAAATACCCAATTGCCTGGTGAAAATTTCTTCTCAACTCTATGCTTATCCACTTGATTTTTCATACGCGCTTGAGCATGACATAAATTGAGCTTGAGTGCTTGCAAAATATCATCCCGCACTGACTGTTTGTGGATGATATGTGCTGCTCATGGAAAGTGTAGTTCCCTGAAGCCAGAATAATTCCTTCCAAAAAGAACTCACAAATAGGGGGTCTCTGTCGCTAACTACAGTGCAAGGGATTCCATGTAATTAGGTAATTTCAGCAGCGAAAAATGCAGCAACTGTAGAGCTTGTATAATTGCTGGACAGTGCAAAAAAATGTGCAGACTTGGTTAGTCTATCCACTACTTACATAATTACAGACTTGCCACTCGAGCATGGGAGACCCGTAATGAAATCCATTGCCACATCTTCCCATACCTGGGTTAGTATTGGCAGTGGCTGTAGAAGGCCAGCGGGAGAAGCAGTAGGTGTCTTAATTTGTTGGAAAACTTGCCATTGGGCAACATATTGTTTGACCTGCTTCTGCATTCCTTTCCAAAAAAAAATTAGCAGCCATCCTAGTATAAGTCCTAAGAAATACAGAATGACCACCTGTTGGAGAAGAAAGATATTCATAAAGGAATGTGTCACGGAGGGCTCAATCAGAAGGAATAACCAAACGCCCTTGGAAATAGAGTAGATTGTCTTGTAGAGCAAAGCCAGGAAATGAAGTTGGATCTCTGTCCAACCTTGTGCAAATATCCTGTAATTCTGTACTAGTACTCATTTCTGATTGTAGCTGAGTTAGAAAATCAAACACTGGTATAGAAAATGCAAAAAATACCAATGAACTCCAAGGTGCTCCATGCTCGCACCAAACATGTAGAGATTGATTTCCACTTCGTTCGTGAGCATGCGGCCAATCGTCAGCTGACTGTGCAATTTATCTCTACAACTGATCAGCTCGTTGATGCTCTCACTAAACCTCTTGCTACCGCCCGATTCCAATTCCTGAGGGATAATTTGAAGGTTCGGTCTCCTCCACCTACAATTTGAGGGGGTGTATTGCCCAGTATTGATTGGCGCTCCAGCTCACAGATACTTGGGTGATAAGATTTTCACATCAGCACCACAATCTCACATGTGATATCAAGCTCCACAAGATCTCAGATTTCTTATTATCCTATCTTCCGTAGTTGGAAACTTAGAAATTGTGTATTGTTACTCTTGGAATAATCAGATTGTAATCCGATCTTCCATAGATAACTAAATCAATCTATTATCTCATGTACTCATGTATATATACTATTATCTAGTAAATGAAACACAAGAAATATTCTCTCAATCAATAGGAACTAACAGCAAGATCCCAAGTACAAAGAAAAGAAATGAAACAAATAGTAGGAATTGCAGAATATGAATTGCTACTTCGAGGATAGCAGCCTCCTAAGAATAGTGGAAAAGATGACTAAGCTTTCTTTTTCTTTTCTTTTGATTCCCTTTCTCTATTTAACAGCTCCACAGATTCTCTTATGAACCTGTACCTATCAACTAACAAATTCACAACCGACTTATAGACTCACAACTGACTTAACTAACTAACAAACAAATTCTCAACTAACTTCTGTTACATGTAATCCTCTAAATTCCTTAGCCCGTTCCTTTGCCTATGACTTCTTCGTACAGTATGATTAGTCTTTGCCACCTTAGCCTTCCTTGCCACCTCAATGACCATATCAAGTGTTATGTTGTAGGGAAGTCAACACTGGCTGAGAGTTTGGATCAATTCTCCATGCGAGAAAGGAATTACCCTTACCAATGACACCCCACTGCCATGGGACATGTGGACTACGAGTCAGAATATTTTATGTACCATAATTTGTGGTCTAGTACCCCGTGGACAGTGAAATCCTATATAGGAAGAGCACCCTATGGAGAGAGGATCTGGACCCTAGTGGCTGACGGGATTGAATTGAGACTTCACCTTCATTCTTCTCGTCCTTTAACCCTTCAAGTAGGTATTGTTCTTGAATTATGTTGATATCCTACTTTTTTAAAATTCTTATGCTTTGGGTCAATACATCCAAGGACACATGCTGCACACATGAAAACTAAACTACAATTCATAATTAAGAGCAATTCATAAATTATATATATATATATATATATATATATAGAGAGAGAGAGAGAGAGAGAGAGAGAGAGAGAGAGAGAGAGAGAGAGAGAGAGGAGCTATGTCAGTCTGCCGCGGGACACATTCAGACTAATGCAGGCATGAAAAGACTAGGGCACCCCCCGTTGTGTGCTAATTATGTTCATGCATGTCCTCAAATTGGCCTACTGGTCTAGTGTTTGCTATGCCAAATTGGCAGAGTTTTGTCACCTTATATATAGGGTGACAAGATACCAGATAATAGGATCGATCTACATCAAAATTCAGGAAAATAGGGTTCTCCTGGTTCTGTATGGTGAGAAGAACGAGACCGTGCAATACCGTACTCTGATCCAGGTAAGAAAACGATCACTAGGATAGGCGCGATACTGTACCTAGAACTAATTTGTATAAAATTAAAGATAAACAAATAAAAGAAGCAAGACCATAAACTCAAAATAAGGAAATAATAAAAGCTGCTTAACCAGATCTATTTTTCAGAATCAAGAGGCACGACTGTAGGCTTTGATCTGAAGATAGAACAGGAAGCAAGCTATATGCAAGATGAAATGCAGAAAATAATGATGTAATTTGAAAGTAAAATATCCCCTGTTTCCAGTGACATTATTGTCACTAATAGACTTTGTCTGTACCCTTTGGGGGTGACCTATGTGGGTCCCTCCCGATGTTCCTAACACGTATTGATATTCGATTCCCTTTGTGTCACACCCCGTTCACACTGAACCGGAGCGGTGACCGAGTTAACATCGGTTAACCCAAACCTGCCAGGATCATCAGATACTGTATTCCACCACAGCATACGCACAACTAACATAAGTTCATCAGATCAGCGGAAGACTAAGTTTTACTGTGAATAAATCCCATATACTTGATACCCGAATTGTGATACAATAATTATATACATGTGGGCCCGAAGGCATGATAATTACACAATAAAAGTACAATTCATATATCAAGTATATACAGGAAATCATCAAAACAATCAGAGTACACAGCTCGGCTCGGTATCAAGGCTAGAGCTCAGCTCGGCATCAAGGGTTGAGCCCAGCTCGGCATCACATAGAAGAGCTCAGCTCGGCCTCAGAAGTGGAGCTCAGCACGGCCTCAAAGGTGGCGCTTAGCTCGGCCTCAGAACTGCTGTCCCGCAGCACAGCTCTCGCACAAGCAGTCAGCGCCGTGCTCTAACTCCTCAGGGGTCCACCAGTCCTCTTCAGGAAACTCGACTGTGGGACCCACCCCATGCTCCTCAGATGTATGACCTGCAAAATCATCTAAAAAGGGGTGTACACGTGGGATGAGCTCACTAGCTCAGTAAGTAGAAAGATGGACCACACGCAGTCCACACATCACAACACATCATATGCACTACATGCCATGCTATACATTTTAGATCACATCCACCTAAGCAACATTACTAAGTCCTTGGTTTTAGTGCTACTACAACCACAGTGCGCGTATACTCCGGGTACGAGCTGCGAACTCCCTCCCGCGATACGCCCATAGGGCTGTCGGAGAAGGCCCACCGTGAGTACTCGGAAAAGTAAAGACAATGCCGTCCACCGGCTCTCAACAGAAATGTAAATGACTGAAAATAAAGGTGCTGACTCCAGCAATTTAAAAGCAGTACAATTGGCCCTCTTGAATGTACCACCGGGGTTGCCGACTGTCCTACATGACCCGTCGGGCGTAATGCCTAACCGCCACAGTGTCCGACAACTGCGACCCCTGCTTCCCCCCAAGTGGCAACCCAACACCTTAACCCCTGTTGGGAAGGGTCGTAGCATGGGATGGTGAGAATCCTAATACCGCATGCTCCTATATGACAATAGTACTAC
>NW_024868370.1:0-119502 GCF_013358625.1 Macadamia integrifolia | reverse complement strand
CGACCCACATCCACTTGGCTTGGTGAGTAGGAATAAAATAACAAAATCTTGATTGATAACCACTCCATTTCTTCAACAGGTCCAAGTGCTTAACCATTAGTACTTGTTGAGTGGTTGTCAGTAGTGAGGACTCAGGAATTGGGTTCTATCCTGAGATAAAGGGCAGGCATGTGAATGTTCATGTTCATGAACTGAAAACGCCACAAAAGGATAACCTAAAGTTAGCTTCAAAGTTTGTTATTCCTTGTTTTAGTATGTCCTGCTTCAAAGTTAGTTATTCCTTCTTCTTGTTTAGGGTCTATTTGTTTCTAGGCAAAAGCCATGTAAAATCTCACTTTTTGCCTTGACAAGGGATGTTCATCTCACGAAGCATGTGGTTATGAGTTTGACTTCACTTACCTCTTTGGGGCCACTTACACGATGTTTAGTGCTCTTCATTGCTTTCAGTGAAAGTTGAATGGTTCTTCCATGTTTCGATCCATGTGGTTGTGGGGTCAATATGAGTCCGTGGGACTAATCAGGTCGAAGGTTGAATACTCGTCACATGAAAAAATAATAATTAAAAGGACTATTAATAGGTAAAAGTATGTTGGCTAGTTGTTCTGAACATAGCATGTTTTGTTCTCCCACGAAGAATCTGTATCTTCCAAATTTGGTAATCTTCAGAAGACCCATATATCACAGTCATCATCACTTTAAAATCATGGTCTAACTTCAAGTTAGAACTCCTACTAATCAAGGTCAACTCCTGTGAGGTTTATAATAGTAAGGAGGTGCTGTCTTAGATCACTACACCTATGTTCAATGCTCAGGCGGTACAACTCTTGACAAGCTTTAAGAGGTTGCCATGTACTCTTTATGTATGGATGGTTGGTCAATGTGTCTAAGAATAAACCAGCCTTTGGATTGTTCTGGCCATGTTGGTGTCAACTAATCTAGCTGGACTAATAGGTACAAAACTATCGTTCAGTTTGGTGACACAGAATAGTCTCCACCATGGATTTATTAACCAGATTATCGAATTGGTTAAGAATGCACTTATATCTTTATTTTTTATAATTGTTTCACGATTATGAGTCTAAGAGGCAGATTTTCAGATTTGCTCTCATCGGCAGGGTCAATTTTAGGTTGATCTCCATAGATGCTCTGCGACAGAGGTTGCTGAAAAGTGGAATCTGAGTCGGGGAGTGGTGATGCATCCTCTGAGAAAAGCATATGTTTTTTTCAGTTCAGTTGTGAAGGGGATAAGGCTGCTGTTTGGAAGAGAAGTCCTTTGAGATAGGTGGTAGTTAATCCGATTCCAACACTGAAGCCAGGTTTTAACATTCATGAGAAACAGGTCTGGACTAAACTGGTTTGGATTTGTTTTCCAGACCTTCCTCTAGAATATTGGTATGAAAATGTCCTCCTCTCAATAGCAAAAGCTGTAGGGCGTCCCGTCGCTCTGGACCGTCACACTAAGCAAGGGCTGATGGGTTACTTTGCGAGAGTTCTGGTAGAAGTGGACGCTTCTGAAACTGCATCTCGTATTGAAGAGGTTCAGGTCGAAAGAATGGAACCAGGTAGGGGTGTCAATTTGTGGCCCGAACCGGGTAAACCGATCGGGACCGACCGTTTAAAGACCGGCCCGGCCCGGACCGTTTATTAAAAGTGTCGGGCTTGAGCCCGGCCCGTTTATAAATAGTCGGTCTCGGTTTTGCTACTTGAACCGTTGGGCGCCCGACCGAGACCGATCGAATAACGCCCGACCGAGACCGGCCTATTGTGCACCGACTTGGCCCGACCCTTTAATGATTGTAGAATACCTATTTTACCCCCAAATTAAAGAATAAAAACTAAAAAGTAAAGACATGTTCACATTTTAAATAATGGTTATATTTTGTATCATTTATTGATTTATTGTCATTTTTTTGGGCTTGCATAAGTGGGCCGGAATATAATAGCACATTTTAAAGAGGGCCCGTTTAAAAACCGGTTAAAGCCCGTTTAACATTAAACATGTCCGTAGGCCGGTTAAGGCCCGACTAAAGCCCGATTAAGGTGGCCCGATTATAACCCGAGACGACCGAACTAAGCCCGATTAGTTAAATGGGCGGACACGGTGTAGCCTTTGAAAGTCTTCAAGCCCGATTAAGCCCGACCGAAACCGAACCGGCCCGACCGGTTGACACCCCTAGAACCAGGAACAACCAAAATTTTTGGTTCCCAGTACGAGTCAGCTCACCAAAGGAGCAAGTTGATGTGGGAGTTTCAAACGTAGCAGCAGCAGATTTTGATCCACCTTCCTTAAACGTTCCTTTGTCTCCCAATCAAAAGAGTCCTGATTTGGATGGTAACATCCATATCGTTCTGGACTCTTTAAATTCAAATTTAGATTCCAGGCTCTCTCTAATGGAATATTCCAACGCTGATAAGGAGATATCCCCAAATCACGACTTACCTATTTTAGAGGAAGGTGAGGTAGTCGGATCAGATAGCAGATCTGAATCAAGGTCGGGTTCTGACCCAGCCTCTTTTGACTCTGCTGAGTCCGATGAGGACGATCAGGAGGAAGCCCCTCACGCCTTTGCCAAAAGTGTTGCTGGACAAAGTTCAGAATTAAATTCGTCAATGAAGGTCTAATTCTGTATGGATATTTTGGAAGCAAGGAATAAATAAACCTTCTGTCCTCTCAATTTCTGACCAGCACTCTCAGTAATTGTTGATTGGGAAGGCACGATAGTGGGAGCATCGCTCAAAGGATTCTCCAAAGTACAGTGTCGGATCATGCCCCCTTCTGGTGATCTCAGACGTTGTCACTAAGCCATCAAATATTCCTTTTAAAAATGCATGCTCATCTCTAGTCTGAAAAAGCAAAGCAGAAATGGATGAAGGAAGGAGATCATAACTCTAAATCTTTTCACCTCTCTATGAAGATGAGACGGTCTCGAAATCAGATTCGATCGCTCAGGAAAGAAGATGGTTCATGGGTTTCTGATCAGCAAGAGTTGGCTTCCTATATTTCTGATTATTATGAATCATTTCACAGGGCCGCTCAAATTTCCCCTCACTGATAGCATTCCGCAAGAGTTAGGGGATAACAATAATGTTATCCTTGAAGCTATTCCATCAAAGGAGGAGATAAAAACCGTTGTTTGGGACCTTGATCCAAGTAGTTCCCCTAGTCCAGATGGTTTCTCAGGTAACTTTTTTAGAAGGGTTTGGGACGTTGTTGAATCTGATTTTTGTAGAGCAATTAATCATTTTTTTTTTTTTTTGGAAAAATTTCGTTTGGGGGTTGCATAAGAAATTTCTTTTCAAAAGTCATCACAAAAATTCTAGCTTCCAGGCTTTCCTCCTTCCTCCCCCGTTTGATCTCTGAGGAGCAGGGGGCTTTTTAGAGGAGTAAAATTATTTCTTCCAATATTAATCTCGCCTCTGAACTTGCTAATTTAATGCACTCCTCTGTGCGGGGTGGTGGTATGGGAATTACTGAAGCAACTCCCCATTCCAAGAGGCACAGACATTTTCACTCATTTATTATTTGCTGATGATATTTTAGGAACCTATTTCTCATTGTTATCGGGAGGTTAATTTGGTTGCGAATTTTTTAGCAAAATCGGCGGGACGCTTGCGACCCAGTGAGAGTGTGGTCACCTATGATTTCCTTGGATCTAGAAATGGATGCCAACAAGCGTCCTAGATTCAGATTTATGTAATTGCCGACTTTATTTTATTTGCTAGGTTAATTTCCTTGGAGTGTTTTTCCTACTGATGGCAATGCCGAAGGTGGGAATCTCATTTCAGGATTTTTTTCCTATTTCTCTCGGGTATTATCTTTCCTATATCATTTTTTTTATTTAAAAAAAAAAAAAAAAATCTCTTATAATTAGATCTACAGGACTTTTGAAAAAGAAAAAAAAATCAAAATCAAAGATATGTAAAAATGTTTTTCTCCCACATTCCATTTTCTAGGGTTTCAATCTACTCCAAACAATTCTCGACCAAATTTGACTTTTAGGGAATCATTTCTACTTTCTTTTTTCTGGGGATCGTTTCTACTTTCTTTTTCTCTGGCTACTAAGATGTTTCAGTTCGCCAGGTTGTATGTAATTGGAATCAATGAATACAGACCCCATGTCCAATCCTAGTTTTAAAACCCTGGTCTGAAGTCTTTTTCTACACATTTAATGTCAAATAGTGGATCCAGTTAAGTAGTAGCTAAGCTCCCAAGTCCCAACTCCTTTCCCCTTCCGTATACTTAGACTAGTAGTAAATGCAATTGAATAGATACAACTATATTTGCCTTTAATTCAACGCCTGCCTTTTCTATCTCAACTTCATAGGTTGATTCCATGTGACACAAGCTCATAGCACAAGGCATTCCTTACCATCAGATTGGAATCCAACCTACATTGTACCCCACCAATCTGATAGAAATGATCCACTCCAGCCTTTGGGGGCCCATCCTCACTGAATCCCCCCTTGCTTCCATACGTTAAAAGGATCATAAATACTCTTTCTTTCATCTTTCTTTCTTTGCATTTACCCAAAATTTAATGCAACTTTGATTCTATAAAACAAAAGAATCAAAAAAACCTCTCTGACTTTGGGCCTTCCATTTGTTTTTATGCTTCGAGGTGTTGACTGCATGTGGAGATTCCTTTTACTACTAGCGAGTTCTGACTTCAAAACCTATAATGCTTACAAAATCTCACTTTGAGATTAGAAATTCCAAACTTCCATTTCTTTATCTTCTATATTCTGTCTTCCTAAGTATAATCCAAAATTTTAATTATTAGTTAATACTTCCATATTTCCATGTTATCAGCTCTATTATAATATTCTGCTTGCCTCTTAATCAAGTTAATGACTTTGGGTAATATTTTATTAGAGTATAACTGAAGTTTGAATATTGATAATTTCTTCCTTGAATTCATATTCTATTAGGGTCTGGAAATTAATTATTGACTCATTCATGAGCCAGAGCCCATGTATAGTGTCTGGGTCCCATTTGTGGCCATGTTATTCAAAACAAATAAAGGGGAAAACAATCCCGTCAATCTGGCGTAAGAAATGCCCAGACACACTACCCCCATGTGCGCTGAAGATACATGCGCCTATGCTCTCATTGATCCACACATTTGGCGTTTTCTGCACTGGAGAACCCTATCGGTCTGACATAGAAAATGCTTAGACACAACTGCTGCAAAATGATTGCGGTGTCCCTATGTGTGTTGTAGATGCTCCTTTCTGTGTTCTCATTGGCTTGTGTTTCTTGCATTTCCTGTGCCAGATCGACAAAGTTCTTTTCCCTATAAATAAATGAACAAATGCAAAAGTAATGTTGATTAACTAATATTAACACGATATTAATCATCAATTGATTGTAAGCTTATGGCATAGGTAGCCCACAAAATGGCATCTAGGCCCAAGGACCACCTCGAATGTTAATTGATAATTTATTGGCTTTCCAGCCCAAACACCCTAGTTTTTTTTTGGTAAGACCTGCCCAAATATCTTAGCCCATGAATTAGTACTTTGATTTCAATGTCAAGATAAAGAACAAGACATCAGAGCACAATGAACAGCTCCTCCTTAACCTTTTGATTGAGCAAAATATTACTAATGAGAGACTGAAATTTGTATTATAAAACAATAGATTTTTTTTAAGGAAATTACATATTTTTGATGAAGAAAGAAGGCTAGATGAGAGAGAGAGAGAGAGAGAGAGAGAGAGAGAGAGAGAGAGAGAGAGAGAGAGAGAGCCCATGGGCCATAGAGTGATCTCACGGCTGGGATGACCCCGAGACATATGTCTAGGTCCTCTCAGTTGTAGGATTACTATCTGGTCCCTGAGCTCTATGGAGAAGAGCCGAATCCAAGAGAGAGAGAGAGATAGAGGATAATTTACTTGCATTTAAGATCATATAAAAGAGTGGACCAATATGATGGATCATGGGCATTGTGGATTATTCCCAGGCCCACCATAGTAAAAATGTGTACCCCAGTCATTACTGAAGGAGCTCATGATATTGTAGCAATTAGTGTTCTCAGCAACTGTGGATATGTCTTCAACAGAGCTCAGGCTGTTATCTGCATCAACAATTTCTAGGTTCCTGAAGTAGCTTGATCTTCCAAACCCTAACTCGGCAAAGTGGCCTGAGCCCATTTGGGTTGACGTGTGCTCACCGTTGGCTCGTGTATTCACCACCTCGCCACCCCACTCCACCATCGTTGCATGATCGGCGAGGTGCGTGAATAGTTCTGCCGGCCAGTATCCGACCAGCATATTTTCGCCGAAACCCACCACCAATTCCCTAACTTAGGATCCTGATTTGGATACATGAGTTCAATAAAATAGACTAGGACATCAAAAGTCGTCTTGAAAAAAAATTAATTAATTAAAATCATTGTAGAAAAAATAAAATAAAAAAACATGGTCAAGAGTCTTGAAGGCTTATCCAATGTTAAGAAGTGATAAGACTCAGAAAAAAAAAAAAAAAAATCGCCACAACAACATATAACAGCTAAGGGAATGGAATCCCAAGAGTAGGTTTGAAATATCAATCCCTATCCTTGAGATTCCATTCCCTTGGCTGGTATTGACTGCAACCCTGGTTGGCAACTAAGTTTCGTTCCAATCTGAATCTTTATAATTGTTTGTGACTCAATATTCTTATTTGAGTAGATCAAATCTCGCTAAGTTTTTGATCATTTTTCCCCCACTTACCCCTTGTTTTTTCAATCCTTAGTCAATTGTTCTACTCTAATCTGTCTCTTGTTTTCCATTGATTGAACAACCAAATTGTACAAGATTTGTGTTTCTTTGATTTTTTTTTTCCTTCTAAATTTTCACATATTTTTCTCTATTTATCTAATTATTAATGATTTATGATATCTATTTATTAAAAAAAAAATCCAGCCTGTGTGGGGATGCATCTCACACCCTCTCTCACATCGACCCATGTGGGCTCTTTTCTGACGCACTATCTTTCCTATTAAAATAATTCACTTGGTCCACAAACATGACTTGTCCTCACCAGATTTTATTAAAGTTTATTCTAGAAACTTGGTCTTCCAACAATGATCCCCATCAATTAGAAGGCCCACATCCATCTATTAATAATAATTTAGCAGTTGTATTTTTTTTTGGATAGAAATATAAAGAGTTGTTAGATGTAATAGATCATGTTCATGATCACTAACCTTCCAAACGAGAATGGAGATGTCATATTGGTTGCCAGAGAACTGTGACACCGGAGATATAGCTGCGCCTATTGCTATCTTACTGTTTGTTTGTACAAATCCTGCACATAATAGGTTATAGCACCCCGTCGCCTGATACGAATCGCTCTGTATATTTATTAATAATGTCAAATAAAAAGGATATACCCAATGCATAAGCTTCGTCCATAAAATATGAAAAGATCATAATTTATTGTTTGTAGTCTTACCCCTGCTTCCCAGGGGGATTGTTAAATGTTCTTATTTATATTTAATCTAATTAGTAATCACTTTATCACTTGCAAGAAGACCTAATTTGAGTCGTTTAATACTTCAATTGGAATGGGTTCAACCCCGTCCGTTTTACTAACATTAACAATAGATAATGAGGAAAAGATCTAACCGTCCAGTATGTGAATAATCTAGGCCTGCTATCCCCGTAAAGCTCCGGACTGACCTGACTAGTGGAAGAATCAAAGGTTGAGAAAACTAAACGAATTTTAAAAAAATAAGAAAAAAATTCGAATTGTTGATTTCCATGGTATTTGATAGTGTAGATGTGGTATACGAGATGGAAGTAAGTACCTGCCAACCAGCTTCTATACTATTGAGATCTGTGCCGTCGAAGGATCCCGAGAGAACCCAAATCTGAGAGAGACTAAACTCTTTCACCACTTGAATTGATGGGTCCCACACGTTTATTGTCGCCTTTGCTCCGTACATCTCTTGTGATGTTCCCGTGTATGCTATTGCATGCTACGTACCCAACACAGACACACACCCAATCAACAAGAAGAAGAAGAAGGATGAGGAGGAAGGGGATTGAAGTGATCGGTACCTCATGGCCATTGCCACTGACTACATCAGGAGCATAGGTGTGAGATTGAGGAAGAAGAGGGCTTCTACGTTGTTTCTTCCCAAAGTGATACAAAGACTTCGCTCTTAACACATCTTGCACTGTGCTTCTTCTTATTGGAATAGTACCCTTTGGACACCTCTCCCCTCCTTGATGCCACATTTGCCATGCACGTCTCACCTCTTCACTCACATTGTATCTCTTCTCCTCATCCACTACCACTTCTTCTCTGTTCATCATTCTCACCTTTGGCCTCTCTGGTGCCACTCTCTGTCACACAACACAGAACCCATTAACTTAAGAGAGAGAGAGAGAGAGAGAGAGAGAGAGAGAGAGAGAGAGAGAGAGAGAGAGATGGTAGAAGTCATGTTAGAAGTACCTGGATCTTGTGATTCTTTAGGAGAGGATGATCCAAGGCAGGTTGTTTGTGTTTATAGACACAATCTATGATATCTCCGTCTGGGCTCTGAACAAAATCAATCAAAGATTAAAAACCAGACCTACCCAGATGAAAATAAATCTAGAAAAAGTAGATATCCATAAAACTACAATGAATGACAACTAATATTAATAGTACTTTGCTTGTGAATGCATATAATGCATACCTGTATGGTTTTAATGGAGGGCTTGTTGATCTTATCCAGGTGTCTCTGGATCCTTGCCAGTCTTAAGCTCCCAACAGGTTTGTAGTTTGTGTAATTCAAAGCCAAAGAAAGGGTACATGTTTGGAAGAACACAAGGAGGAAGGCTGAGATAAAGAAGAGAAGAGGAGGCCTTCTTCTTCTGCTTCTTCTTCTTCTTCTACTACTTGTTACAGTATCCATGGCATTCAGTGCCCAAAGAAACTGAAGAGCTTAGAACACCATTACTAGTAAAACCAAACAGCACTAAGATACAAACGAACAGGGCCAAAGCCAACGCCCTCTTACTGCATTAATAACACAACAACCCAAGAAAGCAAGGAAATTTAAGACATGGCCAGGGAAGGAGACCCATTTTATTGCTTTAGATGGGAAATGGTTGGTAGGTACAAGTTAATACAAACCTGTGCACATCACCCTCTCTTCCTCCTCCTCCTTCTCCTTCACCAGCTACTGCAGCTTCATCATCACCACCACCATCATCATATCTCCATCACCCATTTGACATTTGAGTCTGAACCGGGCTGAGATTTGAGAACAGTGTGGGCTATTCAAGGCAGTATAAAAACCCTGACCTACCTTTATCTACACACCCTTAATTACACCCTTCTGAATATCTTATCTGCCACTTCACTACGAGCCATTAATACATTTTGAAACCTCACAGACTTGAACTTCCTTCTTCAACCATCTCCTTCCTTTGTGAGGGCTGCTTGTCTTCTTTCCTCAGCTTTATTTGGTGGACCCATTTGTTAATCAAGGCCATCCTTTGATTTGGTGATGAGTTAATCCATATTCAACTTATCCCTGATTGGATCCACTAGGAATAGAATAATAGTGAGCATCATAAAGTTCTTCTTTTTGAAAAAAAAAAAAAAAAAAAAAACAAGTAATTTAAATTGATAACTTCCAGGGTTTAAATTATGGAAGCCAAATTAAGGGAAGGGAAGACTTCTATTCTGGAAGTTTAGAGTTTTGGGCTGTAAGCAATCATCCCTTGATCTGAGCTACAATACACACTTTTCCATATGGTGCATCTTAATGGAATAAATTAATAAATGCAAATAGATAGTGGCGATAGAGATAAGCTGTGTAAATTAGTATGGGACTAATAAATTCAGATTATTTAATGGGATTAGTTTCTTCTATTCTTCATTCTTGGATGCTTCTTTGCTTATTCAAAGAAAAAGAAATTGGCTTGTCAGGCTCCCTCTCTCCAACCTCTACCATATCAGAATTGACTCTTAGAGATCAAGGTAAACTAAACTGACCAAACTACCCTCTTTAACATCATTATTTTCTAGTCGTTATTTCTAATATTCTATCCAGTTGAGTGAATGTGGTTGGTAGAACTGGTTTGACCATGAACAGGCTAATTGATGAATATTAGTTTTGTGAAAATCAAAGTTTAAAAATCCTAATGAAAATTTGAATTTTATGGGATTCAATCAGAACATGGATTTAAAATTGGAAAGAAGAAGCAAAGATTTTTTTTAGCGATAAATTTTATTGATTATCTGTCATTTCATTGACTGAAAGATATGAGAAATAGTCGAAAATAAAGATCATAGAGCATTCATTGCAGATTACATTGCTTCCAATCCGATTTCTGAAACCAAGGGAAAAACTGCCGAGTTAAACTAGGTAAAACATGAACAGTCCCTTTCATGGTTTGCTGTCTGGTCTGGATTTTCATTAGAGGATGAAAAAAGCTCAACCATTCATCAAGGGTATTTTGGTCATCCTACAAAAGTACTTAAAGTTGCTTTAAAGGCAAGGAGTTGGTATTGAAATTGAATGAATAGTGGGTATTGGGTAACCCAAAAATTCACCTCAATGATCCATTTATTACTACCCGACAGGACAATTCAGAATTAAGTTTGCATTAATAACACTTTGAAATGGGCTATAGCTAGATCTTCCATTTAACCTAAAAGTAAAGGGTAATTTCGTCTTTTCAATACAAGGGGTGGAGTTTAAGGTCTCCTTCGTAGCTTTACATGGTATGGGTTGTTGGATTTTAATGTGCTTAACGGGGAAGGGAAGTATCGAGGAAGACTTAAGGAATAAAGAATACTCCAAGTGAACACCTCATTGGTTGGTTAGACCAGTTTCAGGAGCAAGTCTTCGAGTCTCTACCCACCATGGCTGTTATAGAAATGGTAGTATACTAACATGTGATCTTCTTCAACTAATGTGGGGGCAAGAAACTGGTTGTTATGCCTCAATCATTAGAATGTCAGCTCTGCTGAGTTGAATTGAAGTCCGGTCCAGTCCTTGAATCCTGGGGTTGGGCTTCATTTGGTCCATGACTGAACCAACCTCCCTCTTTAAAGGAAAGAAGAAAGAAGTGAAGGAGAATACCATCTGGACACTTTTTCTCTTCTCTATTCTTATTGACAAATCATGTCCTACACCACCCATTGCATGAGTGGTTTTGATTTGCCACTAAATAACATGATGGATCCATATGGATCTCTATAGACCCACAATGATACATCTGGGTGGGCAATACCCATTACCGTTAGGGTCACCCAAAAATTCTCGAACATGAATAAAACAAGGATGTGACTCGGCTGGGTTTCAGGGTTTTGAGCCCAACACTGTGCCTCGGTAAACAAAAGGTTTTGCCAAGTTTGTAAGCAAACCTTCATGTCTTCAACTACAAGTTAGGTTCTAATTTTAAGCCCAGAAAATGTAAAAATTGGGAACTTCCACGAATTTAAAATTAATCACACATACGTACCTTAAACAATTTTATCTTACCTTTACGAAAAAAAAAAAAATGTTTAGTCCAAGATAGTGGCAGTTTAAAAGGAACTCTAGTTCACATAAATCCTTCACAACCATACCTTGTGCTATTGATTGAGGCATAACAACTAACCACAAGGAAAGAAAGAAAGAAGAAAGAAGAAAGAAGAAAGAAGAAATAAGTGAAGGAGAATAGCAGAGAGAGATATCTGTTGCTCGTCGATCACCTGGTTGTACGAATCAGCATCCAACATCTATCTCATTTTCTATCATTACAAGGGTGAGAAAGGGTATATAAGAAAGCAAAAAGAAGTGTTGGATATTGATTCATACGACCAGATGATCGAGATCTTATGACCGGCTGATCTTTTCTCACTAGTGGCGGGGTTGTTATGCCTAGTGGCACCCTCTAGATATTTATAAAAAAGGGAAAAGTCTCTCTATGCAACTGGCATAGGCTGCCTCAGTGTTCTTCATCCCTCTTTCATCTGGACACTTTCTCTCTTCTCTATCTATTCTTATTGACAAATCATGTCCTACACTACCCATTGCATGAGTGGTTTTAATTTGCCACTAAATAACATGATGGATCCATATGGATCTCTATAGACCCACAATGATACATCTGGGTGGGCAATACCCATTACCGTTAGGGTCACCCAAAAATTCTCGAACATGAATAAAACAAGGATGTGACTCGGCTGGGTTTCAGGGTTTTGAGCCCAACACTGTGCCTCGGTAAACAAAAGGTTTTGCCAAGTTTGTAAGCAAACCTTCATGTCTTCAACTACAAGTTAGGTTCTAATTTTAAGCCCAGCAAATGTAAAAATTGGGAACTTCCACGAATTTAAAATTAATCACACATAGGTACCTTAAACAATTTTATCTTACCTTTACGAAAAAAAAAAAAATGTTTAGTCCAAGATAGTGGCAGTTTAAAAGGAACTCTAGTTCACATAAATCCTTCACAATCAACTCTAATGTAACCAGACCTAAAAATGGTTCCCAGCTGTCTTAATTATACTATGGAAGCAACTCTCCAAGCTTTCCTTGCTCTCCTCTTGGTGGGATCTTCCATCCCTATCACATTCTTTCAATATTTATTCTCTCGTGCATCTTTTTATATTAATAATGGGAAAAGGTTCTCTCCGATGCACGAGTAAGGTTTCAAGCCAGGGAGAGAATGACACCCCTATTGAATCTGCCTATATGGTTTGGGGTATTTATGACATTTCACCCGTCATATGAATAGTGATACGTGATCCAGCTTGTAATTTCATTTTTGGCCTGGTAGTCTGCAAATCTTTTGCCCATTAATAATTTCCTAAGATCTCTATCAACCCTTATTTAATAAAAATAATCTGATGTCCCTATGCCAGACAAGGGCCTTGTGAAAAGACTGTCCTACCACCCATTGGTAAATGCCTCCCCATCCTCTCTCATTGGTCCACGCATTGATCCATCTTATAACTCATATGGGCCCTAAATTTCGTAGATGGATTGGTCAGTTCTTTCTTTCTATTTTTTGGGACAAAGTTGGCATGAAAGGGGGGCAGAATCTCTAGCAGAGGAGAACCAGTTATGACCTTCTCACAACCGGCGGCCAATGTGCACTTTCATTTTTCCGGCGATTCCACATGCCCGGAAAAACCATTTTAATAAATTGTAAGCATAAAACTGAAAAATGGCTGTCCAAACACAACCTCTAAAATGGCCAAGACTGCCTATTGGCACAGGGGAAAATTCAAGTGGAAGAAAAAAAAAAAAAAAATACCACCAGCTAACTGAGAGTGCTTGACTAAACCAACAAATGTTTTTCCTGTCCCTTTACTATTTACCACCACAGGTTAACTGGCACCATCTGGACTCAAACCAGTGTACAGTCCCCTAAACAGCGACAGTTCAATTTCCCAGTGGCAGAGCCACCAACTCACATACAATCGCAAGGTAACGTTGATGGCAAAGCTTAATTATACAAAATACAGATTATTTATCAATATATTCCCAGAAATAACAGGGAAAATTGTTTATATTTATCTACTTCCTTCAATCATTCATTATTCCAAAAATGACAAAAATTCAGGGATCTAGTAAGGTTCCCACTCTAAACCTTTGCTTTTGCAGTGCATCAAGAAAATATAATGTTACATTACATCAAACATAAGCCTCACTTGAGGTAAAAACTGCGTTTCAAATCCACAACTCTGCATCTATTCTGTACTCTATACAAGCACACGATTGTTTACAAAAATAAACTCTGCTGGAGAATTTCGACTGAAGTATGCCGCAATGAATATTTGCATTGCTAACTTTACAAAAATTTGTCCACATGATGGATGTTGAACAAAAAATCAATCAGCCACTTGCTACATCAGCTTCACTGTCTTCACTATCGTCGCTGCATCACCAGATCACGATAAGCTAAGCAACCAAATCATTAAAGACATGTTTTTCTTTAATTTTATTTTATTGTATTGGGTAAAGATAAAATACACATGCAAAAACAACATGAGAGCACAAACTCCAATTTCTGCACCCTACTTTAATGTGTCCCTATATTTTTTGCCTGGGAGGAAGGGGGATATTGGAGTTGTGGCCAAGATGCGAAATTCGCTTCTATACCAGTAAGGTATTGAGGAATCAAAAGAAATATGTTGCTAAGCTCCAAACTTCTAACAGTATAGTAAACTTGTTACTTGTTGCATCTCACAGGCTTCAGATTCACTATTTATACTTTGAAATTCAAACCATTTAGCAACCAATTAGCCCATACATCAGATAATGAGAATATTGACGGTAGTAGCAAGAATATAAACAATAAACATCTTAACAAGGCAACTGGGTAAAAAGTTTGAATGACACAGTGAGCACCACTGGGATGAAGAAAACAGAGGAAGGACCTCCAACTGTCAATAGCTCTTTGATGAGCCTATAACAACAACACATCTTAGCCTTATCCCAACTAAATGGGGTCAGCTACATGGATCCGAGAGAAAAAAAAAAAAGTCTTGGTTATCCCACTCACGAACAGTCGGCAACCCAGATCTTAGCCCTCCAGGCAACTCTGTTAGATACCATACTCGAGTGAAGACTTAACCATTGCATCTCTTCTTACTACCTCCTCAATAGTCATTTTTGGCCTGCCCCTAGTCCTTTTCGTTCCATCCATCTGCATTTGGTCACTCCTCTGTACTGGTGCATCCAAAGGCCTCCTTTGGACGTGTCCATACCATCGTAACCGACATTCTCTGAGCTCATCCTAAATTGGAGCAATTCCCAAATCGGTTCTAACTTTGTCATTTCTTACTCTATCTCTTAGGGTTTTGCCACACATCTATCTCAACATCCTCATCTCAGCCACACTTAGCTTATGTATGTTACGCTTCTTGACTGCCCAACATTCTGCACCATATATCATAGCCGGTCTTATGACTGTCCTGTAGAATTTTCTCTTAAGCTTTAGAGGGATACGTCGATCACATAACACTCCAGACGCCCCTCTCCATTTCATCCATCCTAACTTTGTGGGTAACATCATCATCAATCTCACCTTCTTCGTTTAAGGTAAAGCCCAAGTATCTAAAACAATCGCTTCGTCGGATCTCTCTCCCCTCAATTTTCACTCTCGCTATCACTTCCCAAGCGACTAAAATTGCATCGCATATATTCCATCTTCATTCTACTTATCTTAAGACCTCGCGATTCCAAAGTAGATCTCCATAATTCCAACTTATCATTGATCTCTGCCCCTATTTTATCGACCAGAACAATATCATCTGCAAAAAGCATACACCACGGGATCTCTCCTTGAATATTCCTGGTTAAATCATCCATGATGAGTGTAAACAAGTAGGGGCTCAATGCAGATCCTTGATATAACCCGTAAGTAATAGGGAATTCAACACCTTGGCCTCCCACTGATCTCACACTAGTCACCACATCACCATACATGTCCTTAATTACATCTATGCATTTACTTGACACCCCATTCTTCTTTAAAACCTGCCATATTAAATCTCTGGGGACCCTGTCGTAGGCCTTTTCTAGGTCAATGAATACCATATGAAAATCCCTCTTGTAGATTCTGTATCTTTCCATAAGCCTCCTAAGAAGGTAAATCGCTTATGTAGTGGATCTCCCAGGCATGAAACCGAATTGGTTCCCGGAGATATCGGTTTCCCTTCTTAAACGAACTTCTATTACCTTCTCCCATAGTTTCATAGTATGGCTCGTGAGTTTAATGCCTCTACAGTTATTGCAACTCTCTATGTCGCCTTTATTCTTGTAGATTGGGACAGTAACACTTTTCCTCCACTCATCAGGCATCTTTTTCGTATTTATGATCCTGTTAAACAACCTGGCTAACCAAACAACTCCACATGCTCCCAAACTCTTCCACGCTTCGATTGGGACCTCATTCGGGCCTGGTGTCTTCATAGTTGTCATGGCATCGCCTAGGCGTCTCCATGGCGGCGATTTGGAATCCTGGCTGAAAAAGAAGTTCATGGCAGTGCTACGATTTACATGACTCACAAATGGCGGTCGCCATTAGGTGATAGGCATTGTCATGACACCGCCATGGACGCCAAGTCACGCCTGATTCACTAGGGGGTCGATTTTTTATAAAATGCAGGGTGATTTTAATAGGACTATTTTGATTTTTGATGATTTGATGTTGCTTAATGTTGGTTTTATATGTTATAGGGTATATATTGTAGGCTTGTAGCATGCTAAATAACTTTAGATAATAGGGGAAATAAAAAAGTAGCATACTAAATAACTTTAAAAAATAGAGAAAATAAAAAATGACACATGGGCGATTTGACCGCCATGGCAACGCCATGAGCGATTCATCGCCAAATCGATTAGCCACCCCTCTAACGCCTTGGATCGATTTGACGCCGTGACAACTATGAGTGTCTTCCCTACTTTCATTTTCCTTAGGGCTTCTTTAACCTCGTGTACTCCTATCTTACGTACATATCTATGATTCCTGTTGTCGAGTAGGAAATTCGAACCAATCCTATTAGGGTCGTCTCCATTAAGTAGGTTACAAAAATACTCATCTCATCTCCTCTATATGTCTTCATCCTTCACAAGCACTCTACCCTCCTCATTCTTATTACATCGAACCTGGTTGAGATCCTTGCTCTTCTTTTCCTGAATTTTAGCTATCTTATATATAGGATGTTCCCCTTCTTTAGTAAGTTATTGTAGAAATCCTCGTATTTTCTCACCCTTAAGAGCTCTTTGATGAGTCTCTTCCAACATTATTTATTTATTTATTTATTATTTTTTTTGGGGGGGGGGGGGGGCGGTGGAGAGGATGAGCCCTTAAAGCTGTGAAGGCAACACACATCTGGTTCAGTTAGCAGTACCTGCAAGTGGACCAGTCCTAAAGAATCCTTACACAGGTTCCAGTAGGATCGCCCAAATTGACAGGATCAGACAATCCTCTTGGAACAATAAAATTCAGCCAATGGATCAAATGGTCCACTGTGTTGATTAGGGATTGGAAAAAAGCTGATTGGGATTTACTGATTATTAGAAACCATAAATACAGTGTCTCAGTTCATCAAGAAGATGCAACTTAAAAAACAATCAAGGGAATAATATGAACGCAGCAATGATCTGTTTGGGAAGTACTTTTACACAAGAAATATCCTTGCTTGGGTTGATCTTGTGAAGGTCATATACATAACATTATCACTTTGAATCCATAAATACTATTAATGGAAAGAGCATGTCCCAATGGTAGTTCAGGAAAAATCAATATCAGACACTATAGTCAGGTAGCACCGTAGCACAGTGCTGTACAATGCAAAGTAAGATGGAAAAGCTGCAGAATTATCAAATAAAAGATGGGACTGATGCAGAACAAGAATATACACTAAGTTATCAGTGCAACACCTGTGTTCAGGAAGCTTTGATAGGCGCCTAGCTTCCAACCCAGTAAAATATTTTTGAGCGGCTTGTATATTTTCTGCACCTGAAGATTTTACGCAGTAAATTTCAGTAGATTTCCTTTTTATCCCACCAATTTCTCCCAATTGGTATTGCGAAACGATTGACAAAGGGATAGAACAAATTGCTAGTAACTATCAAGAAACAGATGTTCAAATAATGTAGCAGCAAAGAAGAAAGAAACGGAACAAAGAAATACCTTTTGTCAACTGGAATACATGAAGAATACATCGTTCAGCAGCAAGACGTACAGGTGCACTTCCATCCTTCAGACATTCAGAAAGCGCAGGACCCAAATATGCAAGATTGGCTGTAATAATCAATGGATTCACCTGCCATAAAATGTGGTTCTCAAGATCCCAGAAGCACAACCAGAAAGAAAATGTACGAGAAGATACAAGACGTGAATTCCAAAAGATCGTTGCATATGCTGAATACCTTTGCAATTGCTTTGAGGCAAGATAATGATCTTCTTCTGACTTCACTGGAGTCATCTTGCAAGGCAGATACGATAAAAGGAAGAAGTTCCAATTGTGTGTTAGAGGGATCATTTTTAGCTTGATGAAGTAAAAGCCTTCCCAATGCCTTTGTTGCAGTCTCACGAACAGGAAACTGGTTGAAATAGAATAAGTGTGAGGTGGCCAATCATAGAATCATAAGATGCATTCCAACAGCATCATCATCATACCTTGTCATCTTTCAAGGCATTTTTCAGGCAGTCTAGAACTGATGGGAACACTGGAGACAAGCTAATTGCTGACGGGCTATGCCTAAGCATGGAAGAGACTGTAAGGACTGAACCATGCCTAGAAGACCAAATTGGAGATTGATAGGAGGATAATAACATCTTCAGCAGGTCCAACAGCTCACCATCTTCCATGTGCTGTCATATGAGTGTAGAAGTTAGGGACAGAAAGTAAGAAAAAGTAATGGCTCCATTCATACAGGATAAGATATCAACAAATGCTGAAGGCCAGAACAAATTGAGTGTATTGCAGATGTACCTCAAAATTTTAACAGAAAAAGTGTGCATACATTCGACTAGAAACAAGGAAATCACTGTTAAAAGCTAGAAGATAACCTAGAAGAAGAGAAAAGAAGAAGAAAACTGCAAATCTGTAAAGCTACAAACTAGGACAAAAACAGTTTGCAAAACTGAAGTAAATGGAGCAGTTAGCTGTGTTTACAAGTATTATATGACCAGTAGATATAACCAGAAATCCCTTAACATCCAATATGGCACAAAATCAGCGTTTAAGTTTCCTTTGCCATGTGGATTGCGGAGATTGAAGAAAAAATAAGCAAATAAAATAACAAAAATTGGACCAAACTGCTTTCAGCGAAGACTTAAAGATTGTTTGATCCTTGCCTGAATCAGGAGTGGCTGCAGCCAGACCGAGTTATATTTAACTCAGATCTACCAATTCAATTACTGACCCAAATTCCTTAATTCTTGATTTTATACATGATTGATTAGTGAACTGGTCAGAAACCAAGATTTAATAAATACCTCCGATATCGTGCCCAATACTCTTGCGGCTGAATTCCGTGCTGAATCATCATCAAGATTGATCAAATCCTTAAGAAGTATGTACACTCGGGATCTAACAGGAGCATTTACACTCTTTCCAGCATGCTTTAAGACACCCTTAAGAGCAGTCAGCACAGCCTCCCGAACCCCACCATCTGATGCCTGAAAATGATACAATATTGTCACAATATCTTTTCTGTTTTCAGAATTCACTGTATATGAAGGATCTGAAAATAATGCATCACCTGCAATGTTGACAGGAGGTCACTCACTAAAGGGTCAACACGAGTACTAAGGGCACTAAGCTTTCCAAGTGCTAGCGCAGCGCTTGAACGAACTATTCTGCATTGACATTAGAATAAAAAAATAAGCACAGAAACATATGACGGGAAAACATGTGCTATCTACACACACACACACACACACACCAAAAAAAAAACTGCAATTTATAGAAACATTTGATACGAAAGCAAACTACGTTCCAGAAAATATTTACAAATATGCAATCAAACAGCTCCCTCACCGAGAGGCTGAATAAAAATGGGTCAATTTAGGGGTGGCAACAGGTAGGCTGGGTCAGTAATGGCCTTGCACGAATCTCTAAGGAATGTAGGGGATCTTTACCATTACCCTATAGGATTGGGTGAAGGGAATTTGCAATTTTGCAGTTACCGTTATGAATAATGGTCAAATCTCCATTATAACAACTACTCAGCCTTATCCCAACTAAATGGTAAAATCTCCATTACATGGAAGGCAAATAGGTAGGGTGAGTAAAGCATCAAATAAGAGAATTAGGAACAGTACAAAATTAGGGATTTGGGGTTTCTGATAACTTAGGGTTTTCATGCTGTTAGAGATTTGAGTAGGGAAAATTGGCCACAGGTTAGATTATATAGGGTGTATATGGGATCACCCTTGGATTTTATATATATATATATATCAAAGAACCTAACTGCCCTACATTGTTGGGTAAACAGGGAGGGTGAGGCCTTTTATCCAACCCCAATGTTCAAGATTTTGCTTAAAACCACTGAAATCTCGCAAATTTTTTTTTTTTTATATTTCTTTCCTTGTTAGTCTAGTATACTCGTTGTTCACTTTCCTAGTCTGATTCAAGGATTAAAGTAATGTTATCGGTCACTGTATCGGTCGGCTAAAATTAAGATACGCATAGACGGGTATTGTATCGGAAATACGCTTAGATATGCTAAAGATCAAAGATTAAAGTATCGGTATCGGTCGTCGTATCCGTTGGCTAAATTTAAGATACGTATCGGAGGGGTATCATATTGGAGATACTTTAAACCATGGTCTGATTAGGAAGGTTTCAGTCTTCTAGTCTCACTAGGACTTAAGAGTCCATGCTCCCTTGAAATCTAGACATTATATTTGTATATAAAACGATGAGAGGGCAGGCCAGAGTATCAACTGTTAGTCTCTCTTGCAGGTACTGGTTAAAGGTTCTGGGTTTGTTACACATATTTTAGCTGTTTTCATTGAAATTTATGTGTTTAATACTAAATAATGGGCTATATTTGAAAAAGTATACAACCAAATACACTACCAACCCAGGGTACGAAACCAATTAGCAATGGTAAAGTAAGGAACGACCATATTAGAGCAGCTTTGGGAGTTGCCCCGATCCATGATAAGTTTTGAGATAGTCGTTTGAGGTGGTGTGGCTAGGTCCAACGGAGGCCTGTGGAGGCACTAGTAAGGAGGAGTGATCAGATCCAGATAGAAGGATCAAAAGGAGCTAGGGTTAGGCCTAAACTGACTATAGGAGAAGTAGTGAAGAATGGCATGCATAGTTTGGGCCTGGTCCCTTGTATTACCTCCAGATCTTTTTGGAGGACAATAATCCATGTCACTGATCCCATTTAGATGAGACTTGTGTTGTGTGCATGTGGTCCTTTCTCTTTGTCGTCTTTGATCAGATCCATGTAGCCAACCCCATTTAGTCGGGATAAGGCTGAGTTATTGTTCACGCAGTTTTGCCTGAATTTAAATAATCAATACATCAATTAGTTTGTTGCAATTGGTTTAAATATGGGATTAACTTAATTGATGATAGATTTATATTTTATATCGGTTAGGTTTTGACTTCAAATCTTTAAAATTACAAAACACTGATTAGCAAAACACTCCATCCACCTGCTATGTGATTCCTAAATAGCAACCATTCCAATAAAATATAGGAATAAAGAAAGCTGCCCATTTGTGGGTGTCTACGCCCTAGACACAGCAGGGGCTGAAAGACCGTGCTGCTTCTATGCTGAAGATGCTCCCACACGCTTGAATGTACCTGCGTCAGCAAGTTAGTGCTCTCCTGCCCTAAAATAGAATTAATAGATTTCACATCTTTCTTCCAAAGACAACACCTATAAGGGATTCTCAGCACCTATTCCACAAGCGATCAATATTCTCCAGTGATAAATAAACATAGAAAAAAATACCTTACATAGAATAAGGATGAAAAGTGCATTATTAGTAAACCTCCAATTCAATCAAGCAAATTATTAAGTGGAACTCCCAAGAAGAAATGTTTCTCGTAAGGTTTGAGGAAGGAAGAACTTACAACATCAAGATCCTCTCTCTCCATAATTTCTTTATTAGCAATCAGTCATTCAAATTGTCTCCGCCGATATGAGAAGTACATAAGTAATGACACGGCAACAACAAAATAAAGGGCCTAAGAATGAGGGTGAAGGTTAAAGTCCTAGAAACAAACCTTATTTTCCCATTGCAAAGTGGTGAAAGTCCCAAGAATCAAGTTTTTTCCTCATATTTGCATAATCAAGTTCATTAAACAAAGTAGATATTTCTTTTTTGTAGAATTAAACAAAATAGTTATGAAGGAACCAAAATTTGGTATTAAATGAGCTATCTATAACTTGAAAATCTAACGTACCTCTCCAATAATAGGATTCACTGAGAAAGATCCAAGCCCATATCAAAACCTTTAGTATTTGAAGTTTAAGAAATTGCACTTCAAAACTCCCTCTTCTTTGATGACACTCCCGTTTTAAACTCTCTCATGCTCGACTTGGCTCAGATAGTCTCTACTGTCGGGAGCACCCACCCCTCTCCCCCTTATCCTCTCCCTCCTCCCTCTAACCTCCCTCTTCCCTCCAGCCTCCCGCAAACCTCCCTCATTCAAACCCTCCCCATTCCCTCCCCAAACCCTAGGTTTTTGTCGCCAGTCCTTCACCTTCCTCCTCCAGAGATGGCCATTCCTTGTTCTTCATTCCCCCTCAATTGTGGATGACCAAAAGTTGGAGTGTGCCATTCTGGCCTCCTGGATCCCGAAATCGTAAAGTGGAAACACTGTCAGGTTCTTCCTTAGAAGATTGACTCTCTCCGGACTGTTTCGCATTCCATTGATGCTTCTTGAGTCTGGCACAATATTCTAAGCAACAGACCCAAAGCCCATAAGGCCATCCACTACTCCATTGGGAATTGTTCCTACCCTCTCTTTGGCTTGACCCCTGACATCTTCTAAGGGTCCCCCTTTCTGTTGTTAGCTCTAGACCTATATACTCCTCTGGTCTTAGCCGGTCCGCCACAGTTGACAACATTATCCAAGATGGTAGCTAGGCCCCTCCCCTCTTGCCAGACTCAAGAAGCATCAGTGGAATGGAAAACAGTCCAGAGAGAGTCTTCCGGTGAAGGATTGGCGACAAAAACCCAAGGTTTGGGGAGGGAAGGGGGAGGGTTTGAATAAGAAGGGAGGAGGGAGGAGGGAGGAGGGAGGAGGGATGCTCCCAACGGTAGAGACTGTCAAAGCTGAGACGGGCATAGGAGAGTTTACTCGGGGAATATCATCAGAGCAGAAGGTGTTATGGAGTGCAATTTCTTGAACTACGAATACTAAAGGTTTTGATATGCACTTGGATCTTTCTCAGTGGATCCTATTATTGGAGAAGTAATTTAGGTTTTCAAGTTATATATAGCTCATTTAATACCAAAGTTTGGTTTTTCATAACTACTTTGTTTAATTCCACCAAAAACAAAATATCTACTTTGTTTAATGAACTTAGTTATCCATAAATGAGGAAATTCTTGATTCTTGGGACTTTCACCACTCTGGAATGGAAATGTAAGGTTTGTATCTAGGACTTTAACCTTAGCCTTCATTCTTAGGCTCTTTATGTTTGTTGTTATCATGCCATTACTTATGTCCTTCTCATATCTGAGGGGACGATTTGATGGACTTATTGTTGATAAAGAAATTACGGAGAGAAAGAATCTTGATGCTATAAGTTGTTCCTTCCTCAAACCTAATGAGAACAATTTCTCCTTTGGAGTTCCACTTAATAATTTGCTTGATCGAATTAGAGGTTTACCAATCATCCACTTTTCATCCTTATTCCCTGTAAGGTATCTATTTATATGTTCATTTAATATTCATATGCACAGTTATTTGGGATATGATTATCACCGGAGAATAATGATCGCTTGTAGAATAGATTCCAACAATAACTCACAAGAGCTGTCTTTGGAAGAAAAATGTGAAATCTGTTAATTCTATTTTAGGGCAGGAGAAAGCTAACCTGCTGGCTCAGGTACACTAGCGTGCAGGATCATCTTCAGCGAAGAAGCAACACGGTCTTTCAGCCCATGTTGTGTCAAGGCATAGACACGCAAATGGATAACTTTCTTTCTTCCTATATTTTATTAGAATGGTTGCTATTTGGGAATTACAGAGCAGGTGGACGGAGAGTTTTGCTAATCAATGAGCTTGCACGGAAGACATACATTCTTATATAAAAAGTGAGCTTGCATGCTTGAGACTAGAATCTCGGAGGCTAATGGCCCTCTCATTGCCTCCTCCATTGCCCCCCTGTGGTCCTTCCTTTCCAATTATTCTCCTGCTCGAATGGGCGCACATGGATCCTTTGGAACCCTTCCAAAATCCAAATCATCACCATCTTCTCCTCTCCCTAGCTCATTCATCTCACCATCTCTAACCCCAATGGAGGGAGCCCCTCCTTTCTTCTCCATCATCTATGGTCTCAACTGTGCCCTTGACAGACCCCCGATCCACTGAAGCCATTCTCTCCTCCCTTCGCTTTTTTGAATCCATCTCTGGCCTCTGCATTAATCTCCTGAAATTGTCCAACCGATACCAGGGCAGGAACCCAGACCCGCTTTTGACCAAATTTTTGCTACCCCTACCCTTGACAATAGCTTACAAGATTCCATTCCCAATAACAACTCAATCCCAGTTTTAAGTGCCAGTAATAATTCTACTCCAATTGGTCCTATGAATTCCCCAACCATCTATCTTATTATACCACCAATACCTTATGGTGCTGGGTTTCCTAACACTCACACTCAGATTTTTCCCATTATTATTATCTATTTATCTCTGTATGGTAAGTGATCACTTTATGTATTTATCCATGAATAAATCCCCACATATTTGAATCGTTTGTGTATATGCATTCGCTTACGGTGAGAAATAGTTGCTGGCCACGCATGTACTACCAAATGCGTATTATAGGGACTAGATATATTGACCCAATATAACAAATCCTTACATTTGAGGTATGGCATATCCATGATCCAACCATCATAATGACAAATAAAAACGCAAACATTTAAACCAACCTTGCGTTATCTTGTAGGCACTTAATAAATGTTGTTTGAAGCTGAGGAAGAAAAGGCTTCAACGCAATTCCACCCTTAGTTATCATGATACATAAAGTCGATAAAATGGCACTTTTGACCTGCCAAGGGAACCGATCACCTATGATCCGAATCAGAGGCCTGTAAAGAAAGTTATGACAATCAGTAACCAACTAACCACAGTAAACATATTCAAATGAACAATGCATCATGATAAAATGCAGCATAGCAAACTAGTCATCTGACGATGGCTCAATGTGATGTATGCCCAATAGAAAAATAAAAAAATACAGAAAGTGATGTTCTACCACACGAGAAAATAAAATATATATATATATATATATATACACCTTAGGTGGGAAGAGGCAAATAAAAATATCTAAATAAATTAGGAAAATGTTACAGGATAAATTATGAAAGGACCAGAATCAGCTTTTAGAAGAAAAAAAGAACATAGACATTCAAGGAAAACAGGATCATACATCACCCAAGTCCATGCAATATTTAATTTCAGATCTAGACATAGTTTGTTTGTGAGATTCAAAAATCAAATAAATAACAAAAGGCAAAAGGTCTCTTGCATGGTCCACATAGGAAAGCCTTACTATACAGCCCACCCCACTTTTAGCCATGTGAAAGAATGATATGGAAATAACAATTGTCCAATAGATAGGTCATGGTCTGGATTGGCCACATACCAAATTTCAAAAAAAAAAAAATCATTAATACACCCTACCATGCATTGGCAAGCACCTTCTTAGTTTTCCTAGAAGCTCAAAGCATTAGTTTTCCATTTTGGCAGGAACTTTCACATGTGAGAAGGGGACCTTAGTGTCTACCTATCGACAAACTTTGGTTCCTGCCCGACCTTCCATGTCACAGATACTAGGGCCGTACATCAAGGCCTTCCTTGGAGGACCATCGACGAAACCATTGCTCATTTAAAGAAGCTGATTCTAAGCTGACACTTAGAATGCATACCATTTAGTGAATAATGGGTTTCACCCATCTTCCTCATCTATCCTTCACAAAGACACACGCATAGCCCCCTTTTCACATTCCTATGTCTACCTCCCTGCATTATCTCTCAAATTGCATTTTATTGAGATCTTTAACTCTGAACATCTGAACACCACAAGTATCATAATAAATCAAGTTTTACAGGCAGAGTATCAGTTTAAAGACATTGAACTATTGAAGTACGAAAAACTATTATCTTTCACTTCAACCACAATTATAACTACTGTACCATCTTTATCTGCTAAAATTATTCATGTGCATACCCTGTTATTGGAACAACAAAATCCTTCAGTGTTTGCTCACTTGTCACTTCTATCAACTCTCCTAAACCCTGTGATGCTTGCTCTCTTAGTTCTGCTGAGCCACTAATTAGACCCTGGAAGTACAATAGACATAAAAAACAAATTTCACAGTCAGAATGTGAGGGTCAGTGCAAGATTAATGGTCTAAAGTACAACATGATCAGAACAAACATTGAATTTAACAAACAAAAATTATTTTGCAAGCAGAAAGTAATCGTATTCTAAACAGGACAAGCGATAATGATTGGACAAAAACCAAGGAATAACCCTTCATGTGATCTCCTTTGAGATCAACCGATTGATTATGAGTGTAATAAAATCTATTATATCATGATATCAAAGTATGTCATCGCTATTATTCTAAAAGGCATACACATGTAACAGAATATTCTTTAATAGCCCAATTGGGTTATGTGATTATTGGGATAATAATTAAAATTTATGGAAATCTACTGATAACAGTGAAAACTCTTTGCCATCCACTTATCAGTTCTTGAACAAAAATAACTTGACTTCACTCCTCCTAGGTAAAAATGTTTCATTTAATTTAAAAAAGGAAGAAAAAATATATATAAATATGTTTACGCCAAAAAGAATCAAAATACACAATTGTTTTTGATAAAGAGCAATCGGCACCCAACTATACAAATAAGTTTGAGAGAAATAAGAAGTATGATTTGAGGATAAGACAACTATTAGGCAGCCCTTTTCTAATAACCTTCAATAATTTATATAGTAGTCGCAAAAAATGACATACTGAGGAGTACCTGAAGAAAAATTGGAAGCAACGGTTGAAGAGCTTTAGGAAGACAGAAACCAGGAACAAGAACTACTCCTCCCTGTAAATCCACTCGACAAGAGAATTAGGGATGTGAAGGAAATAAGTCACCAAAATAAAAGCTCTACAGCATTGTAGTTTGAAGAGTAACCTTGACATGCTTGTTCCTTGTGGCAACAAATAGATAACTAGAACATGAGAATATATGCCCAAAATTTGCGTGAACATACCTTCCTTTTTCTACGTTCTTTATCTCTAGCTGTGGATACAGCATCACGAACTAACTTTATATACGATGGAAGCAGTTCCTTGGGAACTGAACCAACAACCCGTGATAAAGCTTCCCAAGCAGCCTGTTGAGCAGAAGACAATATTCAGTCTTTTGTACAAAGAAATAGCAAGCAACCACAATTTACTAAGAGCATTTACCGCAACAGTAGCTGAATCTGAATCACTTAGCAATACAATAAGCGTGGAGATCATGTTTGGAGCTTCATCAACCAAATATAAATTGCTGTTTTTGAAGAAATATCCAACTAGATAGCAAGAATTTCTTCTAATTGAAGCCTGAAAATAGTGGAGAAATAATTATAGGGAAAAAAACAATACAGACGAGAACATATAGGAAAAAATGCTAACTCAGCATTACAAATTTGACGGACACCTGAAGATCAGAGATCAAAAACTCAATACCTGGTTATCACCAACACCTTTAAGAAGTTCAGAGATCAAAGATTCAACGCCTTCCTCATCAATGACCAAGACAACTGTTTCTGCAGCTTTCTTTGCCAGACTTTGAGTATCCTAAAATTTTGATGTAGTATAAGTACAACAGAATAATGTGTCTGTAAATTAAAAGTGGGGACAAAACCCAGAAAAGAGTATTTTGAATGATAGATGCCCCTCACAAGAAAAAATTGCAGAAAGCCCTTCTGGAAGGCCATCTGTCAGACTTAACTATGGTTCTCCTTAGTTCTTACGACATATACAGGAAATTATCATTCAGGGCTTCAGGCTAAGCCTGGAAGTCAGATTGAGGAGGCCTGAAATATTGAATATGAATCCTCCGAAACCTACAGAAGATCATATTTTTCAGCATGATTCATTATCCTTTTTTGCATTTCTCTTGAAAGTTGATTGATCCAATGTGATGCCACAGATCCATTGCACTTATAGCCACAAAGGAGTGATAAAACCCATAGAAAAACTCAACAGGTCCAGCATATACAACAGACCTAGCAGACTTTGACCGGCCAACTCAACTTGCATGGCCATAACATAATGTGATTACTCCCGTCTTCTGAGAGTATACAACAATCCAAGTCCACATCTTTTCAAGGCCAAATTATCAGAACGAACTCACAAAAAGAAACATTTGGACCTAAGCTAATAATAAGAACAAGTAATGTTATCAAAGCAAGCCTAGGCATTTTGGACAAGGAACAACTGACTCTATACATAACATATATAACCATGTACTAAGACATTGAAAAGAATATTTTCTTACATCAATCAATATCTTTGGTCAGTAGACACATTAAATAGGCTCAAATGCCTAAATTCTAACACTACTAAAATCACGATCGATGATAGAGCCAATCAAAGCAACTCAATTCCTTCCACATCCTGAAAAATTAATTAATGATACTACGAAATATATTTAGCATTGGTTATCTCACCATATCAGTGTCACCCATAGCAGATAGTAAAGCTGGAAGAATGGTCCCCAGGTGAAAATTGAGGCCAGGTCCTGCAACCTCAGCCAATGCCCCCAGAGCATGCGCATTGAAGGCACTGGATGAATAATGAAAGATAAAATCAGATGTTCTTATTCCCTACTAATATGGATTCACAAAGAGAAACAAAGAGAGGATATGATGAGAAACATCTTAAATCCATAAGCAAGTCCCAGATAACCCACCAGGACATAGAAAAAAGGGGGGGGGGGGAGAGAGAGAGAGAGAGAGAGAGAGGATTCAGGTAGAATTACACAAATTGTAGAATACCAAAACAAGAAATTGGGAAGACAGAACATACGAAAGAGGAAGATGGACCAGCTTGGGCAGGATATGAGGCAAAACAGCAGCAGTCCTGACACTGGTATCAAAAAAGGAAGTACTGTCAGAATCAAATCACAATTAAATATACATCTTGGCACTTCTAGTACAAATAGAAATATACTACCTTAATATTTGTTTCAGGCCATCAAGGGCAGTATCTGAGGTTTTATCATCTTCCAAGGCATGCAGAAGTGTTGGGACAATCTCATCAATCGCTTGCATTCCCGCACTCTAGAATATTCGATATCTTCATTAATTTAAATTCACAAACCAAGACATAAAACAAAACCAACTAACTGCAGTTTACCTTGTACAGAGTGCTGAATGCTAAGCCTGCAGACTCACGAACTTCTGCCATGCTGTTGAAAGAAAAACAGAACTATATTCATCATACAAAAGGTAATGATGGTGATGATGATGAGACACATAATTATTAGTATTACGACTAATAATTTTATCCAAAAGAAGAGGTACACTTGCAGAAAATAACTATAGAAGAGCAAACCTATCACATAGAGCTGTCCTAATGGTAGGGATGAGTTCATCCATGAAACTCAGGAGCTGGCTCCTGCCAGCACTAGCCATCACTTCACTCAGACCAATGCATACACCCTGCATTTAGTTGTGAATTTGAATAATGGAGAATAAAAGAAACATGTGCTTCTGTATAGAAGGAAAGAAAAAAAAATTAACCGCTCACTGAACTATTAACGAATTACATTTGTACAGTACGGAAAGGAACAGTATATTTCATATCATCTCCTGGTATGCTAAAAATTATTACCAAGCAAGAAATTTATGAATCACATCACCATGGCAGAGTCTAGCAAAACAGAATGTGTCTCCACACAACAAGGTTTTAAAGAGCGGAAATGGGGTCTAGGTTGGGTCCAGCTGATTCGGATCCGATTTTGATCCAGATCATCCCAAATCGGTCAGGAATTGGCCGAAATCCTCCCTAACCCTATTTTATGGAAGGGGATTACTAAGCCAGATCGGCTCGGAATCAGGAGATTCATCCGATCCGATCCTTACGCATGAATCCGTGAAGCAAACACAATGGGATCTTGAATAAAAAACATGCATTTAAAGATCTTAAGGGAATCAAATCTAATAGAACCAAGGAAAATTGGTTTATACATAAAACACTGATCAATCAGCTGACATAATGGTTTTGGTATAATACAACCCATTTAAAATCTTATTATGCTATAGAAATATATTTAATTATCTCATAATTCATTGAATCAATACGCATTTTAATTTTTCTCAAGAATTCTATAATACAAAAATATTTAAAATCCAATACTTGGTAAAAAAAAAAACAAATATATATATATATATATATAAAATTTTGCTTCAAAAAATATAAAGATGCTGCTAATATTTCTGAAATAACATTGCCCCTGTTTAGTTGTGAAACTTCAGCATAAATTCCCTCTTATCAGCCAAGGTTCCATTATTAACTTAGCTCTTCAGTGATTGTAGTAAAGTATAGTAGTGCATAACGGCGTTTGGGATAACATCTAAAGACATATAATGCCTATTTATGCCTCGCCTGTGGAGCCTCACTCCAGTTAAATTGTAAGATAAGTAAATCCCTTGCACGTATAAGGGTGGGGGAAGAGTTAACCAACAGTTAACAGGGTTGTGCAACCAACCCCAAATCTCAGGATTACCATTTCTAGTAACTAATGTGGTAGTAAAGTGGGAAGTTATTTTTAACACTTAGTCTACATAGGCATATGAGAGTTGGGGATGACTAAATTTCACTGAGAAGTGATTTTTAACACTTAGTCTACTTGAAACGTTAGCAATAAGGGAGAAATGCAATCAATCCCATTTAAATTGTACCAATATGGGCTTAAGGAAAATTTCAGTTTTGAGGGTCATATGCTTTGACCAAAGTTTTTGACAGATGTTCAGGTATGACAGGTGTTAAGCTATGTACTTGCCACAGGGGCGTTCTTGTCCCTGTGGTACTCTGTTATTGATAGTAGGGGGTTTGATTTGGAGAGTCCCTATCGTGATATAATTGTTTGTCTTTAGTTTTCCAAGTTAGGATGTAGTTGGGTTGAGTTGTGCATTGTATACTCTTGTTTGGTAGTTAGAAAGTTCTAGAAACAATGTTTCGTGTCAACCAGAATTTTCCGTTTCTGTGTCAAACATCTATTTTGGAACGGAACTCCAATGTTCCAACATTTCTCATTTCTGACATTTTTTATAACCAGTTTGTTTATTAAAAAAAAAAAAAAGAACCAAGGGTACCAAATGGAAGATTCCGTTTTCTTGTTCCTGTAAAACGAAAAAATGCCTTTTTCGTTGAGCCCCGAGCTTGTGGTCTTCCTTTGAGTGTGGGTTCAATTGGATGAATCTGTCAAGTCAAGGTCAACGTACGTAGCAGCAAGGATGGTGCATCGCCTACAAATCGTCCTCAGAGAATTCCTAACGAGAGCAATATAACTTTACAACCCATTTTCCATTCAAAAGTCATTACCGTACTCCCAGCTCAATGGTCACCCAATTCAGAAATTTGCAACCATTGCAGCTACACTTATCATTAATGCAAAACAGAGATATGCAATCATTTATGCAGTTTGTAACCTATCTAACTAGAACTATTTGACCAAGCAGAGAAGATTCAAAGTACAGTTTTTATCAAAAGAAAAATCTCACCTGTCTTCTGCCAGTATCAGGATCTTTTAGCCCTCGTGACAAAATTGGGATAATCAATGGAAGTACTCTTTCACCAAGCTTCCTGACAAGCTCGCCCAGTGCTCGTCCAGCAACCTTACATAAGCAAAGAAAGAAAAATTAATAGTTATTAATAACTCAAATTAATACTCAGATTACACTGACTAAATAAACAAAGAGAACCTGCCGCCTTTCTGAGGATGATGATGCAAGAGAAGTAATGAGGGTACTCATCAAAACTGGCATTATCTCTTTGAGAGTCTTGGGAGTATTTGCTACTATAGTCTTCCATACATGCAAAGCAGCCTGAAAGATGAATTGAAGTAGATAAATTGGGAGCAGTAACAAGAACTCATAAGCAGATACTTGGCATTAGCTAAAAAAATAACTGTAGGCAATCCAGCGAAGTATTTAGTTGGTAATTAACATTCAAATACTAAAGATATTTAAGTGCCTTACCTGCCGTACGGATATGCTGACATCAGTCCGAACCATATATACAGCAGCAAGGACTTCATTACGCTTATCCCTTCCAAGTACCTCAATTATAGCACGACCATGTGCCTCAGTACTTGAACCTTCATCATCACTACCACCCTCAAGTATTGCCTTTCCAGAAGTTCCAGCAACCTGCATGAAACATAAGTGGAGCATAATCTACTCAAGAACCAGAAATCAATTGAAAGGTAGAACAACAGTATGACCGTGAAAAGCTTCTACCTTGAACAGTAGATCACCCAAAAGTTCAACAGAACTTTGCCTGATACGCCAGCTATCATTAAAAATACCTTCCTCCACAGTTGGAAGAAGAAGAGGTAAAGACCTGAGATGGCAATAACGAAGATAAGGCACAGAAGCATTAGTGAACAATAAAAGTGGATGTCAATAGAAATTCTCCATCAAATGAGTTTTCTAGTGCACAAACGTTGTTGCGTAATGCTCCACCAAAACATGTCCAGCACTAAGTGCCGCATCACGTACAGATTCATTTTCATCAGCAAGACCTGTAATAATATAACCTTAGATCTAAAACATATCAAATCTGGTTGCCAGTTGATAACAATGAAGAAGGCAGACTTACCATCTAAAATAGCAGGTAGTACCTGCTGCAGATAATTCTGGAATATGACACCCAATGACCTTGGGAAATACTACAAACAAATGCCCATCACAAGGTGAGAAAAATGTAAAGTAGAGAATACTAAACCATAATAACTTTCATAAATTCACCTTGAAAAGTGTTAAATAGCCATCACGAACAGATGCTTTTTGATGGGAGCAGTTCCTGATGATATCAGGAAGTAGGTGCTCAAAATACTCCTTACCAAGGGCAGCTAGAACCTGAAACCAGATACATTTCAGAAACCAGTAAAGTATAATATAATTGGGAAAACAAGGTCTTGCAAACCAAATAAATAAATAGATCTATCAATTACAACGTAGTTCTATAAAAAGGGTGTACCCAGTGCATGAAGCTCCTGCCACTGCAGGGTCTCGGGAGGATGATAATGTATGCAGCCTTACCCCCGCTTCGCGGAGAAGCTGTTTTCTGACTCGAAACCATGACCCCTTTGTCACAGTTGGGCAACCTTACCGTTGCACCAAGGTCTGCCCTCTCAACATAGTTCTATCTTTGAACAGCAACATAGGAATACGAATATCATAACCTTTTTTCTTCTTAAGCGCAGTTAAGAAGAGTTCAAGTATGCCATCTCCAAATTCTGATTGCTTGTATGACCATCAATATTAGAAATAATAGAAAACACCACTAATACATTTAAATGACTTAAATGGGATTATCTGATTAGAAATAAGCTTTGGATGGGTTATATATATGTTGGACCTTTAGTTCCATGTGTTTTCTTTGTAATGGGTCACTATAATTGTTAAGTTTGTCTCGAATTCTTGACCCGTTTTGAAGATTGACCCGATCCGACATATTTTGGTGGCGACCCGAATGGGAATTTTTCTGAGATCTGTGATGGAAGCAGAGGGCTTGGGCCTATCCATCATTGATCTCGTATGGGGGTGCGGGGGCTACGCCCCCGCGGTATGGTTCGACCGGATCGACCGCGACCCAATGGGTCGACCCACGTTTTTTGGAATATATATAATGTACTGTTGCTTGTTGAGAAAGTCATTGTATTCTAGGGTTTTCACGAAGCTAGGGTTTCAGGGCGAGTTCTTCCTCGCCGATGCTAGGGTGTAATCTTTCTTCTGCATAGTGAATCATCTTCTTCTTCGCCCGAGGACGTAGCACACCACCCTGGTGTGTGAACCTCGTTAAATCTCTGTGTCGTACGGATCTATTATCTCTCTTTATTTGTGTTTCTTGGTGTTTGATCTAACAATAATGGACCTGTCATACGGGTTTAGGCTAGGCATATGGGACTAATTAAGTTAATGTGTTTCTTTTACTCGCAATTAAGTGTTTTAATTAGGCTGGATTGGGAGTATCTAAGTCTAATCCTGTTTTGAGTCTGTTTTCTTTATTATTTTAGTCTCCTAGTCTAATCCTGTTTTGACCTAATTTCTGAACCTTAGATCCGTCCTCGGAAATTACTTAAATACCCCTATCGATTATTGTTTGTTAACCATACATGAGTTGTTTTTTAATCACGTCTGACCTTCACTATTTACATCTGGTTCTCATCATTACTGTTTCATTCTATTTCCAGAATTTGCTTGCAGGTCAATTGCTCACTTACCCTTCTCTTTATCATCTGAATTATCCTTTGATTTATAGATCTATACATTGGCTACTGTTTTGATCCTTTCAAATACAGTACTACATTAACCACACACCCTACCCCAAAACCATAAAGATATAAGGTAAAAAATCCCAAACTGCATTTCAAGATTCTTTGCTGAATGGGTTCCACTTTTGAAAGATCTTTTAGGCTCAGAAAAATGGATGATGATTTATTAGCTGGGACAGTACAGCATTTAATGGAGAAAAAGATTCAACGTCAGAAGCAGTTCAGATCATAGTTGTCAAAGTGCCTCCTAGGCATCCAGGGGGATCAACCTGGACTGAGGCCTTAGTCGCCCAGGCGTTGCCTTGAATTTTTACCATCCACCATCGCCTTGGGTTGCCTTACGCATTGACATCCATGGTTCAGATCTTAATGGTCCAGCAACCAAAAACTGATAGTTTACTAGAGAAACATATTAGATCCTTGATTTGTTCAAACACCCTGTGAAGAGATCCCCCAACCCAGCCAAAGGAAATAGATACATATATATATATATATATAGAGAGAGAGAGAGAGAAAGAGAGAGAATCAAAAAAGAAAAGGAACCAAGAATCGTTAAGTATAGCGAAACTTGCAAACTACAGCTTCCGTTATCTAGTTTGCAAATCTATTTCCTACATTTCTCACTCATCAAGATATCCTAACATATTTATGATATGTCCAAACTGACATCTACTGTTAAATTATTTAGCCCATTAGTAGACAAATACAGAGCTTTAACATTCAGAACAACCAAATGGATCATAATCATGTGAGACATCTCGAAAACAAGTGTCCCAAAGGCTTTTTCCCTTGCAAAAATCCATTAGAAAATGGGATGCATGGTGCATAAAACCATTCACAAGAGCATTGAAATGAAGCACTACATTTCCCACCCTTTTAGCTAGCTGAATTCAAAGTAAAAGCATCAATACATAAAGAATTGTCCAATACCCAACAGTTTGGATTATCAAAGTAAAGCATGACCTATGAAATCATCCCACCACAATAACAATTGCTTTCATTCATTCAATCACATAAATGAAATTTCAACAAAAATTAGGAAAGAGATTAAGGCAAAAAGGTTTTTTTTTCTTTTTTTTTTTTTTTTTTTTTTTTTAGGGGGGGAGAGAACTAACCTCACTCAATCCTTGGGCAGCCCCAAAGCGTTCAACATTACTATTGTCAGATTTTAGTGTCTCTAATAACCATGGAACAAGATCTGGGAAATTTTCTTCTCCCATTCCTTTAATAAGAGATCCCAGGGCCCTGGCTGCAACAGATCTAACCTCAGGAATAGGATCAACAAGAACCTGTTTCAAAAGGAATCAAACATAGCCACGCCCGTTAAAAATAACTTCCTGACAACAAAAGCGGAAGGTCAGAACAGAAAAATCCTAATGTACCTTTTTGACTTCCGGAAGAAGTAATCCTATGTAAGGGATCATGTCCTTAGGCTCCGTAACTAATGAGCACATATTTCCAGCTATCTGAGCAGCTTTCTTTTTAGTCTCAGCACTCCTCTCCCTTAATCCTCGATGGACTATGGGAACCAATAATGCCAATGAAGGTGCATCAATAGAATTAATAAAAGTAGTCTGCAACCAACACAAACCACCATGAGAAAATAAATAAATGGGAACTTAATCTTCTTTTCCCAATAATAAATTGGTATTGATCAATGAATAATAATTATAACGATAAGATGTAAGAAGCCATAGATACATGTATCATAATCTTACTTGAAGGAGAATATCAAGAGAGTGTTTTGTATAGTCATTGGGATCCATAAGAGCCATCAAAAGGGTTGGAACAAGAGATGAGATCTCTGGATTCTTTATCACACTCCCAACCTAGGGAAGAGAGAGAGCAGTGCACCATTAAGCAAAAAAAATAAAAAATAAAAAATAAAAAATATTGCTGAAAGATCACCTGCTGAAGGGCCATTTGACCAGCTGACTGGACTTTGGGATGTGTATCTGTCAAAACCTGATAGAAAAGGAAATAATTTCCTTAACAATGATAATTGAGATGCTTTCCAAAGAATGAAAGAAAGGGGGGGGGGGGGGGGGGGGGAAACAAAAACCAAAACCACATAAAGAATGGTTACAAACCTCTGTAAGCTTGGGCACAATCTTAGGAAGACATTGAGACAGCTGTTGAGGGGCACAATAGGCCATAGCACCGAGTAGTTGAACACTACTTTGCTTTGTTCGCCAAGCTTTATCTTCTAGACCCTGAGTAAAGAAAAAATTATGTATTAATCAAAAAAAAAACCTTCTAACATAGGTACTGTGTCAGCTTATTGTTGCAGAGCTTAATTTCTGAAACTGGACTGCATTATAATGCAAAAAGATTTCATTGCTTAGGAAATTCTATTGATGAAATTGAAAATCATGTTGATCTGATCTGATTGAGTTTGATTAAGGTACCAATTGACCGACCAGACTTCAGATTAAGATTGGGGGAAATCATTGTGCCCAAAACCTACAGGCTTTTACACAGTACTTGTGTCTATTTTTTTTATTACTCGATCAAAAAGTTTATAGTATGTAACTTTAGTAACAATAGGATTGAAACTGAGGCGGTGAAAATTTTTGTAACAATAGGATTGAAAGTGGAACAGTGAAAAGGAGAAACCACAAAAAGAAAATTTAAGTACCTAGGTTCAATCATAAATAAAGGAGAAACAGAGGAGGATATTGTACAAAGAATTAGAATAGGGTGGGTGAAGTGGAGGGGTGTGTCCGGATTTTTGTGTGATTGAAAAATTCTTTTAATGACGAGACGACCAATAATCCTATTGTTATAACTTAGACAACCAATAATAATGTACGAAGCAGAACATTAGGCAGTGAAGAAACCACATATAAACAAACTTAGTGCCTGTTTGATAACGTTTCAAGAAACGCGTTTCTGCCGTTTCTGAACAAAAAGCGTTCACTTGTTTTCAGAAATAGAAATTGAAATTTCTACCTATTTATGGTTCAAGAAACGACCTCACCGTTTCTGGAAACGACTCATGGCCATTCTTTTCGCTGGTTACTATCGACTTTCAGAAACATGACTATCAAACACCTTCAATTCTGTTTATGTTTCTAGAAGCGGAAATTTATGTTTCTGCCGTTTCTTGAAACAAAAATGGCAAAAACGTTATCAAACGGGCCCTTAGTCTAGCTGAAACGAGAATGCTAACATGGATGAGTAGCAAGGTAGAAAAGATAAAATAAGGAATAAAGAAATTAGAGCTGATATAGGAATAGCTCTAATACATGATAAGTTGCAAGAAATTTCTTTGAGCTGGCATGAACATGACCAACAGAGGCCTTTGAATCTCCAACACGGAGGGGTGATCTGATTCAGATTGAAGGAACTAAAAGTAAAAGAAAGTACAACGAGACAAGTGCATTTTATTGATTATATATAAAGGTTGGCTTTCTTGCATTGATGGGTGTTCTTGGAAAACCCAGGAAAAGCTGGCGCAGGAGGAATTTTCAGGGATAGTAGTGCTCACGCTGTCTTTTCCTTTGGAGCTGTCCTTGGTGTGACTACAAATACTGAAACAGAGTTTCATGCTCCATTGTTGGGGTTGGAGAAGGCTAGAGATTTGCAAATCTCTAAGCTCCAGATCGTGTGTGATTCATCAGCAATTGTGGTTATGGTATTGAAGGGAGTAATCCCATGGTTTCCATGGCAACAATGGTTAGCTCTTCAAAGTTTCCTGCCAGACATTAAGTTGAAAATCTCCCGCTGTTATCGGGAAGCAAATCTGGTTGCGGACTTCCTTTCCAAGTCTATGGAAAATTTTGAATCTTCGGGCACTCTGGTTTCATGGCCTTCTGCTATCCAATGGAATTAAGTGTGGATGCTCAAGGAAGTCCAAGATTTCGAGTGTGCTAACTTGTTATATCGCCCTCTTTCCTTTCACTGCTTGCTAGCCTTTCCCCTGCTAATGGCCATGCTGAAGGTGGAGAATTGGACAAGTTGATTTTGTCTATTTTTTTCTGCATTTTGCAGTCTGTTGTGTAGCACTTTTCATTATCGTTTTTAATATACATGATCCTTTAGCAGAAAAATAACTGTATCGTATTGGTACCTTAAAGATTGATGCATATCAGTTAGTATCGGCGAATACGGAAGGATAATTAATACATAACAACAACCACTGCACATGCGCGCACGCACACACACAAACACGCAAATAGGAATGAGGGGGCACAACAAGTAGGTAAAACAACATAATAATATGTATAGCTCAGGACAAGTATAGCTTTGAATAGAGCTGATTGAAAAAATAAAAAAAAGATCTATGCAGCCAATCCCATCTAGTTAGGGATAAGACTAAGTCAAATTGAGTTGAGTTGTACTCAATCAAATCACCAAGGTCACTAACTTTTCGTTGGAATCAAAAGACAAATAATACATAGGATTGTGAGAAAGGGTTCTTAAAAAAAAATTCCAAGAAGAACTACCACCACACCAAAACCCCACAAAAAGCACAGAAGACCCGGACCACAACCAGGTGATAACTCCTGAAACTTCACCTGCAAACAAACACCTCCAAAACAAGCAACAACAACAGAATAAAAGAAGAGGACTAAAGAAAAGAAACCAAAGAAAATTCAAAACATAGGGTACTTCAAGCAGTCTGGATAAGCGACAAAAAAAAATAATAATAATAACAAGAAAGAATAAAAGGAGAACATAACGAACAATGGGGCAAAAATAAACTCACACCTACAAATGACTAAGATACCCCTCAAAATAAGACAGCCCAGCAACAGCATTATTCAGGCAATGCCACTTCTAAATTTTTACGCCAAAACCAGAACCAGAGAAGCATACTTATCAACTGTGTGAATACAAGGTAACCTCCCTACATCCTCAATTCTGACTAAATATTGTAATGCAAATCTAAAATGAAATAAAAAATATATTTAAGTGTAAACACACATAATTTAAAAAAAAAACTAAGTACACATATTTAAAACAAAAAAATAAGGAGCCTGTGAACCAGAATGAACGCATTACTGAATGAAATAACATAAATATTGAAAAACAAAGGACCTTTAGGAGTGATGGAAGGACAAGCTTCACCCCCAAACCACTAAGTTGAGACATCATAGCACGGGCAGCACATTCAGCAGCTTCACGAACAGCAACAACTTGATCGGAAAACGAAACCAAAAGCAAGGGGAGCATTTGAATTACATATCTGGAAAAAAGAAAAAGGGGAGCCGGGTGGGGTAAATAATGAGACAATAAGAAGAAAAAAAATGCAAGAAAAAGTGTTCATTATTCAAGCAAAAGAGAGTTTTTAACATACGGTTCAAACAATCTACCAAGCTTTTCACACAGGCACTCAAATCCAAGAAGAGCCCCTTCACGAGATTTTGCAGAATTCCTGTAATCAAAATGAATCCAAATTTAAGAACAAGATCAAAGAGAAAAGACAGTTATAATTTAGTCAGGTAGGTCAAATGCCAATACAGTTCCCTACTTTAAGACCAAGTCCGAATCCTAGAAGGCAATCAAGTCACCTGGACGCCTATACTAGAAATGAGTAAGTTAGAAGAACAAATCATGAATCATCAAACAATGTGGAACCATCTCAAGCTTTAAAATAATGGTGTTTCATCTCTGAAGCTCCAAATTCAACAACTCAAGGAAGATCTTGCATGCATGGAGTAACAAAATTGATTTTTTTCTTTGATTGTCATTAATATAGCATTTTCTTCCACTTCCATTTAGGTGTCATTTGAAATATTATTCAGCTAACAACCAAAGAAGACTGTGATTGTGAGTTATAACCAATTAACTGGTAAGGTATCAGCCTGCGACAGGATTTCTATTTAGTAAGTTTAATTTAATCCTCAGTTGTCAAAGTGTCGCCTAAGCGGCTTATTTTCGAACCTAGGTGTTCCACCACCTTAGTGTATTGAATGCCTTGATTTTTTTTATCTTGTTATATAAGATTAAATGCCTTATTTAATGTTTTGATTGGGTTTGTGTCGAATGTTCATATGCAGTAGGATGCATAGGATCTTGCCTTTGGATGAAAAGAAAAGAAAAAATTTTAAAAACAAAAACAGAAGGAATAAAGCGAGAAGAAGATTTCATCATGGGATGAAGGAACCCTTCCCTACTACTTGCTTCCTTGGTCAGTTGGTTATTTTACCTAAATTATTTCAATTTAATATAATGGTGAAAATTAAACACAAAGGGATAAGGAAATGAGAAAATATAGTTCAGCTGGTGGGTGATGTCTTCGTTTCACGGCCACCTAACTCCTCATCTCCTCCACTTCACTACCTTTACGATTCGTGTGTGTTTTAACAATGTTATTGGTTAGTGGTGGACAGTTGTGTCCATGAATTTTAACACATGGTTTTATGTCCCTTTGGGTTTGAGAACTCGTGACGAACTGTATCCATCTTTTAAAATCATTCATGCACGCTTAAGTCGCCTAAGCTCTTAGGAAGGCCCTCCAAAACCTTGAGTCTCCTAGCGCTTTGACAACTATGATTTTATCAGAATTCTTAGGATGGACTCCAATCTTCATTTTGTACATTCAGTTGTTGAGGCATTAAGTACAACAAATATGAGTCATTAAGTTTTACTTAAAGTCATTTTGGAGTTTTAGTTGAATTAGAATCTAAGGGCAATGAATGTTATATGCGAAATATGAATTATAGGGAGCATATAAATATATTGCGGCATCATAGATATATACAAAAGGTTGGTGAGTTGAAAATTAAAGAAGCCTTAAGAAAGATGAAAGTACGCAAGACACCAGGCCTAGATGAGGTCTCAAAAGAAGTGTGGAAGAGCCTAGGAGTATATGGGATATATTAGTGAACCAATTTGTTTGAACATAACGAAAATGCCAGATGAATGGAGGAGAAGCATTATAGTTTTGATTTACCAAAATAAATGTGATATTCATAATAGAGACTTACAATGCTTTATTTATTTCCAAAATAAAGGTCTCAGTGAAACTAATGACTCATACTATGAAATTATGGAAGAAGGCTATTGAAGCCTGTCTGAGAAGAGAGACTCACATCTAGGTGAACCAATTTGGCCTTATGCTAGGTAGATCCATGATAGAAGTCATTTATCTGCTGAGGAGTCTCATAGAAAGATATAGAGCTGGCAAGAAGGATCTTCATATGGTCTTTATTGACCTAGAAAAAGTCTATGACGGAATCCTTAGAGATTTAATCCGCCATATTCTTGTGAAGAGAGGGGTGTCGAGTAAATATGTGGAAGTAACTAAAGATATGTATGAGGGCGTGGTGACTAGTACTAGATATGTGGAATGTCAAGGTAATGAATTCCCAATTACGATTGGGTTTCATAAAGGATCAACCATAAGCCCTTATTGTTTGTGCCTATCATAGATGATTTAACCAAAAGCATTCAAGACAAGGTCCTGTGGTGTATGCTCTTCGCCAATGATATCGTTTTGGTGGATGAGACAAAAGAAGGGAGTAATGCTAAATTAAAGCTATGGAGATGAACCTTGAAAACAAGAGGTTTTAAGATTAGTAGATCAAAGATAGTCAAACTATGATGGACAATGATATGGAGAAACTTGAGGGGGGAGTGAGAGAAAAAGATACAGCAAAGTGATTATTTTAGATATCTAGGTCAACCATAAATAAAGGTGACATAGAGGATGATGTTTAATAGAAGATTAAAGTGGGACGGATGAAGTGGAGAGGTGCGACCGGAGTGTTGTGTGACCGACGTAATCCTTTAAACATGGAAAATTCTATAGGATTGTTGTGCACCTAGCTATGATGTATGGGGCGTAATGTTGGATAGTTAAGAAGTGTCATATAGAGAAGCTATGTGTAGCAAAGGTGAGGATGTTAAGATTGATGTGTACCAAAACTAGGAACGATAAAGTAAGAAATGAACATATTAGAGCCATAGTTGTCAAGGTGACGCTTTGGCTTCCAAGCGGTTTGCCTGGGTCCTAAGCGCCTGCCGCCTTATTACACTGCATGTTGCCTCATATTTTTGGACTTATTTATGCCAAATATCATTTAAGTAAATGTTTACTTAAGATATTATTCATCAATAAGCAAATATCCCACTATTTGAATTCAATAAAAATAGTTTAAAAATTAAATTCTAAAAGGATAAAAAGTTAAACCCACCCCCCAGTCCAAGAACAAAAATTGGATTTCCGGTTGCAGGGGGATTTTCAACTTTCAAATGTCAGGGTTTTTCTCAATTCTGAAAATTTTATAAATCTTATCATAGTAAAACATTACAAAAACCAAAAGTCCGGTAAAATAATATTTTGCTTTGATATCTTTAAAAATTAGTTATATTCAGGCAATTTAAACAGCATACGTGCATTTTAAAATAAGTTTGACCGGAACATAACTTTGTCATTACAACTCATATTTAAGTAATATTAGACTTGTTGGAAAGATAGTATCGTGCTATACCTAATAAAAAAAGTCTCATGTAAAAATAAAATCATTTGACCAGTAAAACTTATTATAGAAAAAAAAAAAAACATTCTTCTAATGTCATTTTTTATCATTTAATGTGACTTAGTGTTGATCTTTGATGATTTGATGTGGTTTAATGTTGATTTTTTATGATACAAGATATATGTAACATACTAAATAATGGTAAAAAAAAAAAAAAGGTGAAGATAAGAAATAACACTCGGTCGCCTTGTTCGCCTAAAGGTCGGCGCCTTGTCGCCTAAGCACTTAGGCAACCCTCCAACGCCTTAGTTCGCCTTGGCACCATGCCACCTATGATTAGAACTGATTTGGGAGTTGCCCCAATCAATGACAAACTCAAAAAAAGTCGTTTGAGGTGGTATGGCCATGTTCAACAAAGGCAAGGGGACGCCACAGTAAGGAATGATCTGATTCTTATTGAATGAGCTAAAAGAACGGTGGGAATGCCTAAAATAACTATAGGAAAAGTAGTAAGGAATGACACACATAGTCTAGGTCATGTCCAAAGTATGACCTCAAATAACCGATTGGAGGGCAAGGTTCCATGTAGCCGACCCCATTTAGCTAAGTTTTTTTCTTACTTGCTGGTTTGAGCCTATTTCGTTTTATTTTCTTTTCTCCTATTTTGTTTTGCCCTCAGATTTTTCCCTATTTTGTTATGCATGGATCTATGTAGTGACCCCGTTAAGTTGTAATAAGGTTAAGTTTGTTGTTGTATAAATATAAGTTGTGGGTTACATTTTAATTCAGTGCTTGGCCTATGAAATAAAGAATATTGGTTTCTGAAGAAATTAGTTGGCTCATGGATGAAGTCAAGCGTTTTTGCTGTTATATGCCATTATATGCTTCTGAAAACTGACTATACAAATTTGTTGTCTCTTGAATCTTTAAGTGCTATATGGAACGGAATCTTCGAAGATGAACTTCCAACTCTAGATCCTATGACAAGATTTGGAAAGCCATCTTTTTTTATGTTAGCTCTAAACTTGGTTCCCTTCCCCTTGGTAATATAAGGGATACCCCAAGCAACAGGCTTATTGGTGTATCCTGGGGTCTTCCCAATACCATCATCCTTTCCCCACCTCACCCCCTTGATTGTTTCATGCCCCCTTTCCGTGGGCTTGTTCCTTCCCCTTAGGTTTGTGGTTGTCCTTGCCCCCCTCCCTTGGGTTTGTTCCCCTTTTTGCTCGGCTGATTGTTAGCCTCCCCCCCCCACCTTCTTCTCCTCCCCTTGTATATTTTCTTTTCGTTTGGTATTGAATTATTCATTCACCCAAAAAATAAACAAATAAAGGAAATCCCGTTTTCACTCCTACCGATATATTAGCCCTATTAAAGTAGCATATTATAATAAAAACCCATTGGAACAAAGGCCCAACACATATAAAACCCAACCCAAGGTTTATTTCCATTAAAATAAACCAGCTTTTGTGTTTTATGTCTGCATCAGATGGCCTGTTAAATCCGTCACTGGAAACGGGGGATTTTGGGGAACCTTCACGTGTTTTCCCTGCACTGGCCCATTCAGACCGACTCAACTAGCAGAAATTTTACAGCTAATACTAGAGCAAAGTCATTGGGTGCAAAGTCTCCTCTCATTATTAGCTTAGTATTGGTACAATTAAGTGAACTTTTTCCTAGTATTTTCGCTAGAATAGGTTTGAAGGGATTTCTAACATCGTAAAGTACAAAAACCAGCTAACCTTGAAATCAAATTTAGCCATACACAAAATCAAGTATTCATGATTGAACAGAATATACCAAGACTAAAGTTTTATTAGCCACTTAAATGTAAGTGTACAAAGCCAAGACATATACACTGTGCTTATTACACAATTTTTAAGCTGGTCCTTAAAAAATGGACATACCTGTCTTCCAGACCTTCTTGTAATACAATCACAATTCCATATTTCTTTATGCAAGATATTCCAAATCCTTTGACCACCCCAGCAAGTCCAAATGCAGCCCCACGTCGTTCCCCATACTTATCACTATGCATCAATTGATTCAGCAGCCGAGAAATCAGTGCCTGAGCATCTTCCTGATGCAACACAATATAAAAAAGGTTAAAAAAGGGTAACCCTCAAACATTAATAAAACAATTATTTAGTCATAATAATACAAAGCTCAGTGGTAAGTGCCACATCCCCCAAAGATGATACGAAGCAGAAACCGCAATCCTCAATACTGAAGCACTACTCGCCTACCACATATCCAAGTAACTGGAGAACAATAATGCAACAATTTTCAAGTAATCAAGCAGCATTGGAGCTGCAATAGTGTAGCGGTACTGTAGTATCGACAATGAATGGTAGGGATTCAAACAGCCTCATACAATGGTAAACAAGTGTCTGTGTGCCAAATTCCATTATATGTTACTAACATGTCTATACCCATCCCTACGATATACTTGTTTGATCATTAGAGGGGCCAAAGATAAGGGGACCACTCCTTCCTAGTAGTCTCCACTCTCCATAGGACCAAACCTTTTTTTTTTCTGAAATCAAGGCAAATTTAGGTAGTGAGATTGCCCAAGATTCCCAAAAATGGTACACTCCTGTGGAGACTAATTAGAGTGGTCTCCTTGGCAATCCCCCCAACCCACAGAGAGAGAGAGAGAGAGAGAGAATGGCCATTTCACCGCACAACGACAACACCCCCTCTCCCAACATACATAGACCAACCTCCATCCACTTGCCACAATAAAGGGAGAAAAAAACACACAAAACAAAGATAAAGAAATAGCTCCTATAAGCCCCCCCCCCTTCCATAGATACTTTTCTTCCTCAACAATCAACTTCTTACTGTGTTGTTACTCTTTCTCCAGTCATCAAGATCAATTTCACAGTGCACCCAAACAGATCCATAGATTTCTAGCCTAGTAAGGAAAGTAATCCAATGATCCTCAATCCTTACCCCCTGCTAAAGTGATAATCACTAACTAGTCTCCACATTCAAGGCTTTTGAAAACAACTTCTCCACTAAAGATACATTTGCAGAGAACACCCTTCCCAGCTCAAGAAACCTGTCCATAAGAGGTGATTTCAGAGCTTTGATTTCTACGAGTGATGTCATTCTTCTTCATGAGTAGATCTCGTGAATTGACAACAAAAATATGTAATAATTAGTATTTTGATTCTCAATACTCCTTAGTCCACTTCCCACAAGAAAGAAATGCATGGGTATTAGAGACTGCCAAACTCTAAGGACTTAGGGTGCGAACGGAAAACGGATGAATCTTTCCCGCTTTCATCCATGACAACCAAAGGGGTGATAGAAAACAGATAATTTTTAAAGCGTTCATTCTCTGTTAGAAGCTGACTGAGGACCTGATCACATTTCTTCACTGCAATTCTGTCAAGAAGCTTCCTAGGGGTGATATTGAGATTGAGTTTGTTTCTTAATCAGGACGTATGGGATGCACTACAAGTCTAATACTCTTGACTCTTTGAGAAGTGTGTTCCCTCTTCTAACTCCTAGAGCTAGCCTAGGCATCTAGGCAGTTTGTCTAGGGTCTAGGCGATTGTCACCTTAGTGCATTGGCTGTCGCCTTGCAACAAGACTTTGGTCCGGCACTTATTTATGCCAAATATCAATTAAATAAATGTTTTTATATTTTTATTTCATTCATGTTTTTTATATTTCTTATATCATTTACTTAAGATATTATTCATAAATGAGCAAATACCCTCCTATTTGATTCCAATAAAAAATAGTTTCAAAATAAAATTCCAAAAGAATAAACAGACAACCCCTAATCCAAGAACAAAAACTAGATTTTCGTTGTAGGGGTGATTGTCAACTTTCATAAATCTTATCATGGTAAACATTGCTGAAAACAAAAACTACAGTAAAATAATCTTCTGTTTTAAAATCCATAAAATTATTTTCATTCAAGCGATTTTAACAGCATTCACGGCACTTTAAACTAAGTTTGACCAAAACACATCTCTGCCATTACAACTCAGAATTAAGACTCTTAGACTTGTTGGAAAGCTGATTTTGTGCTCTACTTTATACAAAAAGTCTCATGAAAAATAAAATCGTTTGACCAGTCAAACTCATTAGAGAGCACGGACAATTCTCTAAGGCACCGTTTGACAACGTTCCGTTTCTTCCGTTTCAGCGTTTTCTTGTTCCTAGAAATAGAGAAACAACCTAAAAAGCGTTTGATAAAGTTGTTCTTTTTCACCCGTTTCTAGAAACATAAATCAAAATTTATGCCTATTTACAATTCTATAAACGAAACAAGTCAGACTTGTTTTGACATTTCTAGAAACGAATTTGAGAGAAGGAAAAAAAAAAAGGCTATGGTGCCCGATAAATCTCTCAACTACTTAAACCTAAAACGAGGCAACCGAACCCTCTCTCCCTTTTGGGCATCCGATGATACTATTGGGTTTTTTAGTGGCATTATGTTTACAAAAAACGTTTCGAGAAACAGATTTATCAAACACCAAAAAATCCGTTTTTCTTTCCGGAAACGTGAAAATCCATTTCTGCTGTTTCTAGATACAAAAACAGCCGAAACGTTATCAAAAGGTGCCTAAATGTTGTTTTTTAATGATTGATGTGACTTAATGTTGATTTTTTATGACTTGATGTGGCTTTAGTGTTGAATTTTTACGATATAAGGTAGATATAGCATACTAAATAATGTTAGAAAAGATAGTAAATAAAAAATAACACTTGATCGCCTAAGCAATTAGGCTCCCCTCCACCACCTTGGGTCGCTTTGGCACCTTGACAATTATGCTCTGAAGTTGAACATATCTATTGCTGACACCAACCCCCCCCCCCTCACAAAAAGGAAAAAAGATAAAAGGTTGAGAGAATTCAAACATAATATCATATCACAATTCAAAAGGAAGAAACAGAACTCAACACAATTTTGAGAACCAGCAAACAAAATTAAAATCAAAACCACTGTCAGGGAAAATAAAGACATACTTCCTTGGAATGCATCAATGGGGACAAGCAGGACGAGACTGCCCGTTGAACTGCCTCTGATGGAGTGTTTAAGACTTCCAACAACTTTTCCACAACAACATGAATTTTAGGGTCATCCTGCACCAAAAAATAACAGAAATTTTGTTCTCTTAAGTCAGCAACTCAAAATACTTTCATCTTGAAAAAATCAAAATATTAAATTTCACCACCTTATCCAAATGCTTTGCTAGAGCTCCTGTGAAAATAACAACTCCCTCACGTACTAAATCATACTTTTCTTCATCAGATGCCTGTAAATCATCATCCAAGGAGACAAAAAAAAAACTGGGAAATTAGAGTAATGCTGATGTGCAAGCACTTGCCTTAATATACTAAAATGTACCAGTACATCAAAAATAATTTATACATTTTGAATTAGCAAAAAAATAAGAAATAAATTAGAATGGAAGGGTCGGAAAAATGCAAGAGGGCGCCAAACCAAGGCAAATACTCCAAAACCAACCACAACCAGAATCCCCCAAACACACCCCCGTAGCCAAAACACAAGCACCAAGCTAAACAAACCACCCCCACTAGCAATCAAAGCACCTACACCCACACACAAGCACATCCACTAGAGAATGGGGGGAAAAGGCACCCAAAAACAAATCCCAAGGACACCTGAAGATATCCACTCATCCACCGGCCTAAGGCCCTAAACACCCATATTCAGAATATAAATCAAAGACCATGATTCATTCACAAATGAATATAGATCCAAGAAATAGTAAGGCTCATGTAAAAACTTTGGGTGTGAAAATATACCTTTTTATTCAAGTAGTTCTCAAAAATAGGAAATAGCAAAGAAACATTTTCTCTTCCATGCTTATCAATGATCAAAATACCAGCATCAATCATTCTCGCTCGAACATCAGTATTAGGATCAGCCTGCAATAGAGGATATCATCAACCAACCGCTTATTTCTGAAACAATCCAATATATCATCAAGGGGATTACTAGACCTTAATAACAGCAGGGATCCCATTTCTGACAGAAAAAGTACAGAATTCAAATTATAATCATCAAAGCATAAAATGAATAATTTGCACACTAGAAAGAAGAAAAACGCAAAAGAATAAGCAATCAGGGATCCGATTGGTGTACAATGAATATTCAGAAGACAGCAAAAGATGTACTGAATGAAGCCTCAGTCATTTGATATAGAGCATTGGCACTTAACTACCAAATTATATAGAAAACAGTGGCCGAAGTCGGTCTAACAGGAAAAGACTTGGCCATGAGCTAGGTACCATTTGATAACACTCTACGAGAATGCTTCTGGTGTTCTTCTATTCTGTGGAAATGCAAATAGAAAAGAAATACGTTTGGCATGTCCGGTTCATTTTTGTATTCCCACGGAATGAACCAATGAAAAAGAGTAAGTTTATAATAGATTGCAAGAACACCAAAAAGGTGTTTTGTTTGTTCTTTTAACAAATTGAAAGAACAAGGGCAAGGCCTACTCTAATTTCATTCCCCAAAAAAAACGACCCAAAACTAGTCTCCTCCCCTTCTCAACAGGAATGAAGCTCACACCCCTCCCTGGTTAACACTAGCTCGAACCTGCAACGCCCTTCGATTTTCATCATTCTCACAGCATGGTTTTACGGATAGGTGAACAAAGGTTTAGGGTTTTGGAAGGGACAACGCAAAGGAGGAATCCTACGAATATCTCTCTCCTTCCTCTCTCTCTCTCATTCATCTTCAGAGCAGTTACGATACTTCAACATCGTCCACGGTTTCATCCTCATGAGCAGAGACGATTGTTTTTAGAGCAGGTACACACATCTTTCCTTTTTCTTTCTCATTCTTCTCTCCCATCTTTGTGTACCCCAATTTTTTCACCTGCTACAGGTATGGATACAGTAGCGATGTTTATGTGCAAACTGCTCTTGTCGATTTGTATTCGAAGTTGGGTGATATGGAGACTGCACAGAGAGTGTTCGATGCTATGTCTGAGAGAAATGTCGTTTCATGGAGCTCATATAGCTGTACAGCCTGATGAGAAGACTTTGGCCAGTGTTTTATCTGCTTGTTCTCAGTTGGGGGATTTGAGATACGGACCTTGGATTGAGGCCTTTATAAAGAAACTTGGAATCAAACTGGAAGATCATTTGCTTACAGCCTTAATTGACTTGTATGCAAAATGTGGTAACATAGACAGGGTATATGAGCTTTTTTGTGGCTTGAGAAATAGGGATCTGGCTGCTTATTGTGCAATGATTTTGGGCTGTGGCATCAATGGAAAAGCTTTGGATGCAATAAATTTTTTGAAGAGATGATAAATGCCAACACCCATCCCAACTCAATGACCTTCACGGGGGTTTTAACTTTTAACTGCCTATAACCATGGTTTGGTTGAAAATGGTTGCCAATGGTTCACTTCCATGATGGGTGAGTATGGGATGCTACCCTCGGCTGATCACCATGGAATCATGGTTGATCTTCTCGATCGGGCTGGATAGGTGGAAGGGGTACTATGAACTGATAAAATGTATGGCCATGCAGCCTCATGCGGGGGTTTGGGGAGCATTGCTTCTTGCTTGCCTGTTACATTCCAATGTTGAGCTTGGGGAGATTGCAGCTAAACATTGCTTTGAGTTGGAGCCTGATACAAGTGGATACTATTCTCTCTTAGCTAATCTACATGCTTCTGTTGATAGGTGGGATGATGCCAAGTGATTGAGAAAGGTGATGGAGGAGAACGGAATGACCGAAATTCCTGGATGTAGCAGGATGGAATTAACTTGACTTCCTATATTGGTAATAGACATTCCCTTTAACATTACATTCATGATATTGCTTAAATCAGGAACAGGAAGATGGGGATGTTGCTGGTACTTCTACAACAATTCATTAGAGTAGTCAACGTTCACGAGGAAGATAGATGAGTGAGCTAAGGATACGAATTGCAAATCAGATGGCAGTAGATAAGGGTTTACACCCCGATTTGATTGTTTAAGTACTAAAATTTCAAAACACCTAATTCCAGTCATGGTTTTTATTTTGTAATTCCTATAAACTTGAATGAGAAACTTCCTTTGTTTAAGTTAAAGTTGACCATAATGGCATGAATGTAATTATTGAATTTATTATTCAGAAGTGAGAGGGGTCATTGCTTGGAGCAATGGCAAAGGGCTCTTTCCGCCTGCGCAGTGGTGCAGGTTCGAGTCCTGGGAACCAGCCTCTCCATAAAGGAGGTAAGGTTGTCTACCTATATACCCTCCCAGAACCCTACTTCAGTGCGGGAAGCCTTTGTGCACTGGGTAACGGCCTTTTTTTTTTTTTTTTTTTTTTAGAAGTGAATTTATATAGTGTCTGGCAAATGTTGTTACTGTTATTTTCCTATTCTAAGGACATTTCTAGAACAGTTTTACCAAACATTGTTTCTATTCCACCAGAGTGTTCACAGCATGGAATCGAAAATGAACACTTCTGTAAAAGAACTCTCTCCAGGAATAGAAGTGTCATCAAACGGATCCTTAGATCTTCCCCAGATTGATTTTCTCAGCTCAGATCAGCTTAGACTAAATCATTTTCCTTCTCCCAACATTCCCAATCTGAATAAAGCATTAGAATTCAGTTTTGAAGTTGCAGTTGCAACTCCTAGCAGAACTAGGCGTTCCGCCCTTTGGAAAATCAATTCGATGTATTATTCTACTTTCAGTCATTTTCCTAGTGTGTAAAGGTTTATTGAACAGTAGTTTAGATATAATCAGAGTACAATCAGCTTATTTTGATTTGAGTCATACTTAGAATAGGATTGCTTGCATATTTCAGGACTATCTAAAGGATCCAAAACAGGGCCACTAGTACTCTACATGACTTTATTCAATTCAGTCCATCTTCTCTTCAGTTTCCGCTCTTCGTTTCAGCTCTTTCTGAGTTTTCAGTTTAGAAAATTCTGCTGCGTGTGTTGCTTCTCTGTTATAGCATTGTTTCAAATAAGGTAAATATGCACATTGTGAAGTTGCATGTCATTAACCAGAAGTAATCCAAAAAATGTTATCGAAGGAACCCATCATTACGTTTATTTTGTCATTCCAGACTAGATACAATGATGCATTGCAAATCAGGATGCACATGCAGTAATTGTAGAGCCACTTCATCTGAGGCCTCATATGGCATATTGTGCCTTTAATTTAGTTACAAAAAAAAAAACTAATAACTCGACCAAAAAAAAAAAAAATTTGTTTAGAGACCTGTGGTACAAGTGTCAAAGCAAAGATTTCCACAGATCTCTTTTTTTTCTTTTTTGGGGCGAGCTTGTGATTCAAAAGTTCTGTAGATCTTGCTACAAAAGGTAAGTTCAATTAATTTCCGTTATTACTGAGTAAAGAAGAGGAGGAAATGGCCAAAAATATAGATCTAAGTGCATTCATGTCTGATTCAAAAGAAGGGTTTAAGAAACACGGATAACAGGAATCGGGGTCAGCCGATTCTGCCAAATTCTATTCGATTCCTGATTGTTTAAACCATGGTTAGAACTGGGTTGATGCCTTGGGGCATAGATTGATTCTACTCAATTCCTGTTTTATGGGTTTTTCAGTTCACTAAATATTATTGTGTGGTAGTTTAAGTCTTCTTTCTATTTTCTGTTAATTGTTAAAGCCAACCACACAATCAAATAATCATACATTTTCCACCATTAAGACATTAACCTGCCTCAAACCATAATTGAATTACTATCATAGCTTTCTCCACAAACCGAAAAAACTCCCATTCAACCACCATCACGACAGGAAAGAAATAGATATCAAGGCTGTTGAAGCAAACAAATAGAAGAATTATTTAAGACAAATTTTATTACAAGGAAGCACTTGTAATTCACTACATGGGTAGAATGGCTGGTCAACATCAAGCTGACAAATGAAACAAATGTAAACTTTGTTTCAATGGTTTCGACCTTATAGTATGGACATCAAAACCAGGGATGACTAGAGCAACAATCATAGGAGAGGAGAACCAATAAGGTGGCCCATGAGGTGGATTCCTCACAGAGAATTGGACGACCTGTCATGACTAATTGGCAACCAAGTGGAAGGAAAATACATCGTCAGTTCTCCGCCAACAGTCAAAAATCATTTTTGAAGCATTTAGTGCTACAACAAAGTAATGCTTACCAATGCTCGTGATATGAGGAATGTCATTACAACAGGAAGATCCTTTGTTCTGAGCACATCAGCAGCAGAATGTAATGCCAGCACTATTCCTTGTCTCCCTAGCCAACCAGCATCCACATTGTCCTCCCCAGAACCAACATCACGGATATACAAAGAAAATAACGTAGAGAGAGTTTCCTATATATTTCACCAAATAATGAGAATATCACAAGCTGGTTGATTAAAATAAAAGATTAATAATAAGAAAGATACATACCTGGATTGCATCTGGTTTTTCATCCAAGGCAGATGCAATTGCCTCCCCAGCTGCTAACCTGACGTTATAGTTCACATGTGAAAGTGCACTGAAAAGCCCTAAATAATCAGTACCAAGATCATGCCCATAACGGTCCCATATATCCTCTGCTGCTTCTGCAACAGACTGGAGAACATATGATATCAATGTCACCATTTTACAAAGTGAGAGAATTTCAAAAGCAGTAAAACAAAATGAATGGCATATAAACGAAACAAGTTACTGCTGATTTTATTCCAATAAAAGCCTGAAAAGTAAGACAAATAACCTTCTGAGAAAACCTAATAATAATATGCCCCCCAAGGATGGGAGTTATTTGGAACAAAAATAAACTTCACCGGTCAAGTATTCAGTACAGAATCAAAAGGGATAAGAGAAGTTGATAGAAGGATTAGACAAGCTCAACTGATTTGCATGAAATCAATAGACGACCTCAACAACTGCAACCTCTTAATATTGTTATATACCAACCACAAAATTGTCAACTAGGAGGAAAAAGATGATTGGTGGAACAGAAGGGAAACCAAACTCATTTACAGTATTGATGCAGATACAGTTGCACTTACCTGGTTGGACCAGCATGACCGGCTATGGAAGGCTAGGGCCAAGAAGAACCAGTCCAGCCCAGGTTTTTGGTCCAAAAGGGGCTGGCAGTAGTTTAGTTTATTAATATGTCTTTTATTTTATCATATTTTTTTTGGGATAGAATACGTAAGAGAAGTAGGAGTCAGTTTCAGTGTAAGAATCTAAGTAGGAGTCTTAGTATTTTTTTTTTTTTTTTGGTGAATAAATAATTCATTACCAAAGGAGAAGAAAATATATACAGCCCCTAAGAAGGGGAGGGAGAGAAGGAGAAGGGGAAGACTCAGTGAGAGACCGGGCTCTTGATCACAGATCTAGGAAGCTCCCAGGAATCCACAATGTGAGAGTTTCTAGGGGAAGGGGGACAAGAGGGTGAAACTTTTGAGACCTTGGCTTTGACATCAAAGAAGATGGAGTGCCAAATCTTTCCAATAGGCCGAGAGTTGGATGTCCATTTTCTAAGGTTCCTTTCCGTCCAAATTTGGTTAATGGCTGCGCAGAATGCAAGCTTGCCCACAGTATCACAGATGGTCTTCCCATGGAAAGTCATATCCATCCAGATCCACTCCCGATGAAAGGGGAGGATTCTTCTGTTGGCCGGCCAGCACTTGGATAGGACTAAAGCCCAAATAGAGGAGGAGACAGGGCAAGCAAAGAAAAGATGCTCAATGTCTTCCGGATCAGAGCCACAGAGATAGCAAGTGGGGGAGCAGGGATCCTTCTCTGAGATAGGAAAGCTTGCGTGGGTAGGCAATTCATGAAAGCTCTCCAAGCTGTGAAACTTTGTCTAGGGATATGATGCTTGAACCAGATGAGCCTGAGCCAAGGGGTTGGGGAGCCCTGAACACAGACAAATTCCCAAGCTGCTTTGGCTGAAAAGGATCCGTTTGGTGAAGGAGTCCAAAGAAGGGAGTCTCTTCTCGGAATGCCAATTGAAGGAAGGCAGGGAATTCCAGATATTAGTGAACAATGGAGCGGAAGGAGCCGGAGGGGACCATGTTCCTGAGGAAATGATATCAGCTACCTTGGTGAGCCTAGGCAGACCCGAGTTACAGATACATCTAGCACTAAGAATACTGAAGAGGAGACCCACTGAGTGCCAGGGGTCGAGCCAGAGGAAGGTGGAAGAGCCATCACCAATCCGGGCTGAAATAGCTCTAGAGGCAATAGTTCTAAGGGAGAGCATCTTGCGCCACACCCAGGAGGCATCAGAGGGAATGCGCACAGACCAGGAGTCTTGCTTGAGAATGTTGGAGTACACCCAATTCACCCAAATGCTTTTCCTTTTGGAGACCACTTTCCAGATCAATTTGAGGGCTCCCGCATTGTTCACATCGTTGATCCTTCTCAACCCCAACCCTCCTTCCTTCTTTGGGAGACAAACCGCTGTCGAACTAAGAGGCCGAAGAAACCTGGAGGATTCACACCCTTTCCAAAGGAAGGCAGCAAAGACAGATTCCAACTTTGAAGAAATGGACTTTCGCAGTCCATAGATCCCCGACCAGTAAATATAGGAGCCTTTATATACTTGCATACACTCATTGTTGAGATAAGGTGAATTTATTTGAATGAAATTAGTTTGATTTGTGCTTGTGAGCTTGTGCGTCCCCCCCCCCTTCTATTCTAATTTTCCTTCTTCCCTAAGGCCCTCCATCAATTTGGTATTAAAACCGAAGATCCCCATCCCTTCCCCTCCATATATCTTCTTACCTTCCCATTCTCAATTTAAGTTCCTGCCATGACTGAGAACAGGAAAAAAAAAAGCCATGGCTCACGCACCCCATCCCTTCAATCCTACTGAAATCCACAGGGCAACCCCTCCGGCCTCTGTTTTTGCTTTCCCCTTCGATCAAAACCCTTCTTCTAGGGTTCCATATTGTAAAAAAAAAAGAAAAACAAAAGAAGAGTTATTTACCATTCTGCCATTGCACTTTAAACCTCCTTCATTTACTATTTGGCCATCATATTTGAGTGTAATCTTGCCTATCTCCACCATGGTAGCCAATAGTGAATTTGTTCAACAGTTGAACCGCTATAAAGGAGAAACTAATGCAAAAATTGAAACGCTCACTACCGTTTTCACATCCCTTAAGACAATGATAGAATCCATGCAAGTTACTCTGGGATCCATGCAAGTTTCTATGGGATCCATGTAAACTTCTATTGATCTTTTGGTGACAACAGATAGAGGAAAGAGTCTCATTCAATCTAGGGATTCTTTCAACACCACTCCACAGGATCCGTCACTACCACTACCACTACCACTACCACCACCACCACTGCCACCACATCATACACCACCACTACACCATACACTGCCACCACCACCTCCACCACCATATGGAACTGGTAGATATGATGATGGAGCAAAAGGAGCAACAAAAAGAGCAGCAAAAATTGGATGTCCTTGATTTTTATGGAGACAACAATCTAGAATTGTACCTTGACTAGATGCACAGTTTAGAAACATTCTTTAGATGGTACGGGTTGACAGAGGCCCGAAAGATCCTACTAGCAGAGGCCAAACTAAAAGGCATAGTCCGAGTCTGGTGGACCAAGCAACAGACAACAGAACCAAACCTGAGGCATTAGTTTAGTGACTACTTGGGCTGAAATGCATGAAGTCATGAACCGAAGAGTCTTGCCTTCTGATTACAAGCAACGCATGCATCTCAGGTTTGCACAGCTAAAACAGGAAAATTTGACCATTGAAGTATGTTGCTTGATTTTATTATTTGACCACTCATTCTGATTTTGAGTGGGATGAAGAAGTATTGGCAGTACAATTCTGCAATGGGTTGCACACTCAACTTAGTGCTGCCCTTGCATCTAGCCGACTGCCTACAATGGAAGAAGCCGTACAAGTAGCATATCAGGTTGAAGAAAGTCTGAAACGCCCATACAATCGGAGGCCATTTACAAATGCTTTTCCTAGAGGTCCTAGTTCTATTCAGCCACAGTCATCTCCACAAGAAAAGTCAATCAGTAGACCACGGGCTAGTGCATCTATGGAATCTTCACGAGCCAACCGGGCATATTCTCCACCTCGAAGCGATTCAAGCATGTCATCTTCACGGCCTAATCATCCATACTCCTCACCTCAGTGTGGTTATAATAAGAACTCAGTATTTCCAAAAGAGGCTATTCAATGTTTCCAATGCAAGTGGTACGGGCATCGAGCTAATCAATGTCCTAACCGGTTGTTAGCATACATCGACAAGGACAATTTATACCCTATGTACCAAAAGAGCAATCGAAAACATGAACAGTAAATCTTAGAGGCTGAATGTGATCGTGAGCCTAATGAGATTAATGATGGTGACAGTGATGGTGAGCCTCAACCGTTCTATGCGATTCGCCCTCTTTTGATTATACAAAAGATTCCCGAGGAGGACGATTGGTGCCGTCACAGTATCCTTCAGACCAGGGTGCGATGCAATGATAGCTTGTGTAATATGGTGATCGACCCCGGCAGTTGTACCAATGTTGTTGCTAAAGATGTTATTCACAAGTTGGGTCTAAAAACCGAGCTTCATCCGAACCCCTACAAAGTTGGTTGGGTGAATAACAATAATCTGAAAATTAATAAAAGGTGTTTGCTCACGTATTCCATTTGTAGACTAATTGATCAGGTTCAAAGTGATGTTCTCCCTCTAAAAGTCTGTCACATTCTCTGGGGTGGCCATGGTTATTCGACAAGAAATCCAAGCATGGTGGATATGAGAATACATACTCTTTTCAGCATAGTGGCCTTGAGATGAAGTTCCTTCCAGCAAAGGATCTTCCCCCTCTCTAACTCAAGAGGATAGCTGGTACTTTTCTCCTCAGGCGCATCGACTTTAACGGCATTCTTGGACCTCATCCAAACTCAACGAAGTCGAGTTCTTTTCAGATAAGGAGAGTTGATGCAGATACAGCTGCACTTACCTAGTTAGACCAGCATGATTGACTATGGAAGCCTAGGGCCAAGAAGAACTGATCCAACCCAGGATTTTTCTCCAAAAAGGGCTGGTAGTAGTTTAGTTTATTAATATGACTTTTATTTTATCATATTTGTTTTAGGATAGAATACGTAAGAGAAGTAGGAGTCAATTTCAGTGTTAGAGTCTAAGTAAAGGTCTTAGTATTTCTCTTTATATACTTGCATACACTCATTGTTGAGATAAGGTGAATTTTTTTGAATGAAATTAGTTTGATTTGTGCTTGTGCGTCCCCCTCCCCCCTTCTATTCTTATTTTCTTTCTTCCCTAAGGCCCTCCATCAAGTTTGCTAAGGATATTCCTACTATTTCTAGGACTTGTTAACAATCAAAAGGAGTATCTGGGAGCATTCTCCACCCCCCCCCCAAAAAAAAAGGGTGAAAACATTGGAGGCATTTTGGGGAGATTTGAACCATGACTGTGACTTAAGAAAGTTGTAATCATCACTCATTAGAGTGGGAAATTGTGGATAAGGCCATGGCTGTCAGTTGTCACAGAATCTAGGCGATCCTATGCATTGGAGGGAAAAATCAAGACGACACCGAGGCATCTTGACGTGTAGGCGACTTATAAGGAACTTTGAGGATGGGGTGCCAAGATAGGAACCTCATAGTATATTCAAGAAGGCATCATCTATGACTGAACAGTAATACTCTTATTTGGCATCACTAAGATGGTATGGTTTTGAGAGGGCAGACCTCCGTGCAACGGTAAGGTTGCTTCATTGTGACCTCGTGGTCGTAGGTTCAAGTCGGGAAACAGCCTCTACATGAAGCTGGGGCAAGGCTGCATACATTATGACCCTCCCCAGATCCCGCAGTGGTAGAAGCCTAGTGCACAGGGTACGCCCTTTTTTTAAGATGGTATGGTTTTGGATAGCAATTGAGGATCCTAAAGATTTGAAGATAAGTTTCACCGAGTTTTATCAGCATTTGCTAGCAGTAAATTTATTATTACATACTTTCTCAGTTAGAAGAGTAAGTACTATAAACTGTGAGCATATCAAAGCACTAATTAAATCAGCAAACCAGAGAAGGAAAAGATGAAGTGGTGAGAGGGAGAGAGAAAAGTGGGGAAAAGGGCTAGAGGCTATAGAAGAGATTCCCTTCTATCAGACCAGCCAAAATACTTATACTATGATAACATAATCTTAGTAAGAATGCTACTAAAAATGAAAATCTTAGTTACAATAAACAACTTACAAAGTCAAAGCCTAAAGCCTAATTACAAAAGGACACAATAAGGGAAATAACAGATAAAGATAACTAAGCTATTAGAGAAGAAATATCCCACGGTATACTGATCCATGAATGTACACTGGTCCATGGATGTCCATGGACCAGCATGGCAGCACCTAAGGCTAATACACTCCCCCCTCAAGCTGCAGTATATATATCTCCCATACCCAACTTGGAACAACTACTAAGAAAAGCAGGCTGGAACAATGCCTTTGTGAACAAATCACCCAATTGATTAACAGAATTGACAAACAGAGTCAAAATATGTCCTTGCATAATTGCATTCCTCACAAAATGACATTCAAGCCAAGTAAATCGGATTACTGGCAATATCAAAGCTAAGTAAACCAGAAAATTAGAAAAGGAGAAGATGAAGTGGAGAGAGAGACAGAGAAAGTAGAAACCGAAAGAGAGAAGCACTGAGAAGGCAAAAGGCAATAGAAGAGAATGCCCTTCTATCGCACCAGACAAAATACTTGTACTATTCTGATTACGTAATCATAGTAGGAATTCTACTAAGAATGGAAGTCTTAGTTACAAGTAATAACTTACGACGCCAAGCCTAAGCCTAAATACAAAAGGTGAAAAGGACATAATAAAGGAAATAACAGGTAAGGACAAGTAAGGTAACTAAGCTGTAAGAGAAAAAATATCCCATCGTACACAGGTCCACGGATGTATATGGATAAAAGAAATAGCAGACAAAGACAACTAAGCTAACTAAGCTATTAGAGAAAACATATCCCATGGTACACTGGTTCATAGATGTATATGAACCAGCACTTCATGCAACACAGTCTAAGATAAACTAAATTTCTAATTAGTTATTATTGTAGGAAAACTAACGATAGTTTCCCCGCTATTTGTGAGATTATGTGTGATCTCTTCCTTTAGTTTCAGGCCTACAGAATTAGACTGTCTTTATTGATGAATAAGATTCTTAAATATACGCATAAAATTTGGAGGTTCAGTATTGATTGTGAGATTTAAGTGTAATCACTTCATTCATTATAACACTCTTATATATGCATAAGATAAGGATTTGGAGGTTCAGTAGTGAAATAGTTCTCTACAGCATAATTGTCAATGCATCACCTAGGCGCCTTGACGGTTTGTTTCACCTTGGTTTTTGTTCCCATCTTGACAACTATGCTCTACGGACTGTCTTCTTTTGGAAAATCCTTCCACTGTGTATTGTGGCCGGTCATGATTAATTCTTGATTCTGTAGTTGGGTTATATTTGTAACTTTTCCCTCCGTGGATTTAGCAAAAATATGACCTGTGTCATTTGACACCAGCCCTCCTTTAGTACCATTCTGCTCCTATGGACAATACTACCTTTATACCCATATTATAACACCCTCTTTGATGGTATATTACTACTTTTTCTTTCCTCATCAATAAGCTCAAGTCAGTTGTCACTTTTTTGTTAATGATGCTCTTTCAAAGAGGGTAGTAGAGTGCATAAAAAAATGTAGACTCTGGTGTGGGGATTCACCGGAGCATTGTTTCCTGGGTGCCAAACAAGGGTAGATTATGGGGAAATAGTAAGATTTAGAAGGGTAGGACCATAGTCAAATAAAAGCACACAAATATGATTCGCACACACACACAATCGTGCAAAATTATGATAAAAATATAAAATAAATAAATAAACCATGGCTCAAGAGATAATAGTTATACGATAAGAGACAGTCTCATCACTCCAGTCAAAGAACAGCTTGGATCACCAGAAAACTCGATGGGAACTCCTGACACGACCCAAATCTGCAACCTGAAACTGTAAATTGGCACACAAAGACCAAGAAACCCAAACCTACAACATTAAAACTCAGTATAGAACTTGCATTGTGAAATCTGAATTCCTAAACCTTAAGCCACCAATCAAGAACCTTAAAACATTATAGCACAACGAAGAATGAAATATGAAACCTGAACCCCCATGACACCCGACTGAACCCCACTTTGAAACAAGAACTGCTGAAAATCAAAGGAATAATCCCCACAGAAAGTGGATCAAATGGTTGAGATAGCCACCAAATCTGACAGGTGACCAGGGAATCTGTGATCATTGTCAGATTGCCAAATCATCAATCCAAATGACCAGAAAACAGGAAATGCCACAAAGACTTCACGATAAGGGAAATATAAATACACATTTCTGGTAAAAATAAATTTCTCACAGCATGGCAAAAGTATGGAACCAGTAACTAAGGTGCAGAATTTCCCAGCAAGAGAAGAGAAATTGTTGGAGAGAGTTGTTTCCTAGGTAAGTAAGAGAGAGAACAGATTTCAAAATTCTAGCAACATATCATACAAATGCATTCATAAAACATTACTAACTCCATAGCCACAACTCTATAATAATCTCTAATAGCATAGGAGGAGAGACCTGGAAGAACTTGGAAAAAGAAACTCCCAAATTTTTATGACACTGTTTTAGTTCCAGGAAATCCCATAAGAATTTCACAAGATTTCATTTAGTTCACTCAGATCTTTATGTTTACAGGAACTTGTCAAAATTTCATCCAAGAAAATCTGATTCCAACACTGAGATTCAAGCTCAATCTAAGTTGGGGTAATGTCAAAACACTACAACACAGCATTATCCCAACTAAATGGGCTGGCCACATGGATCCTTGCGAAGACAAAAAGAATAGTAAAAGCAAAAGAAAATGACACAACAGCTACAACTTAAAAAAAAATCCCACACAAATGGCATTGACTACATGGATCCTTGCCCTCCAATCAGCTCTATTCAATGTCATACCTAGGCCAAGACCTAAACTATGCATGTCTTTCCTCACTGCTTCTCCTATGGTCATTTCAGGTTGCCCCTAGCTCCTTTAGATCCTTCAATCTAAATCATCTCACCCCCCCTCCTTACTAGTGCATCCCAAGTCTCCGTTGAACATGGTCATGCCACCTCAAACGGCTTTCTCGGAGCTTATCATGAATCAGAAAAACTCTCAAATCAGCTCTGATAACGATCATTCTTTACTATACCCTTCCTAGTTTTTCCGCACATCCATCTTAGCATCTCCATCTCTGTTAACTGCCCAACATTTTGCCCCATACATCATAGCTGGTCGTACGACAGTCCTAAAGAATTTTCCTTTTAAGCTTTAAAGGAATATGTCAGTCATAAAACACTCCGGACACACCTCTCCACTTCATCCATCCCACTTTAATTATTTGTGACACATCATCCTCTATGTCACTTTCTTCAATCACAGTTGCCCCAAATATCCAAAATAATCACTTTGCAGTCCTCACTCTCTCTCCACAATATCGTTATCCATCATAGTGTGCCCAAAGTTACACATCATATACTCCTCCTTCGATCTACATAACTTAAAACCTCGTGATTCCAATGTCAAAATAATTTGAAAAAAAAAAAACATATAAAAACCATTAGGTGAGCAATGATGACCAACATGTACTCGCAGTTCCCAAAGTTATTATCCAAGAGAAGGAACATGATTCAATTTAACTTTTTAGACTGATGACTTTTCTATACAATCCAGCAGGAATTATTTGATGAAATACTCTCATTTATCATACCAAAAATGCATATATACATATAAAACGCTTTAAAGACTGCCCAAACCTTTTCAGGGTCATGTAAAGCAATCCATATGCTTGTGGCAACCTCAACATTCTGAGGAATACAGCGTCCGGCAACAGATGGGACGCATTTTATCGCATTTAAGCAAGCAAGCCTCACATGAACATCTTTGGCATACACCCCACAAAGAGCCTGTTATAAATGCATGTAGAGAAAAAATCATAAAAAAATATCAAGGATGCATTCCAATAATTGGCTACGAACATTGTGCGACTTACAGGAGCCAGTTCATCAGACTGCAGACCAAGACATAATTCATTTAGCATTGGTCCAATTGATGATTGATACGAAGGAACAACACCAAGAACATGGTAAAGAACCTGCAAAATAGAAAACAAAAATTGAAACAGTTGTACAATACTACAATTATTAGGGTGAAAGTGTGAAACAAAACAAATTCAGTGTAGATATAATAGAATAAAATGTAAGAAATATAACCGATAGCATTCGAAGCCTAGGAAGTGGTAATATCGGATCCAAATGTAAAGAAAGTATCCGAAGCACATCATCATGGAGTCCCGTCTTCTTTGAAGCCAATAATATTTGCTCCATGATCTGGCAACACAATTGAATTTAGAAAGAAATTAGGAAAAAATTATTGCAACAGTAATGAAACATATAAAAGGGTGAGACAATAATAAATGTACCGGGAATACAAAAGTAAATGAATCAACTGGAAGAGGTCCTGTTTTACAGGACATCAACAAGCCAGTAACAATTCGCTCAAAAAGACTCATTGAAGGCCTCTCTCGGGCTTCCCCTTCACCAACTGATGGAATTAGCTCCCAGATGAAACGTCCTTCTTCAGTAGAAATAATGCGTAAAGCAGCAGCAAGGTCAGAGGCCCAATTACATAGGGGTGGAGCAACACATCTTGACAGCTTTTGCATAGTTTCAAATGCTACATCGCTTACTACTGGTGATTGCAGCAAAGGGTTAACAAACTTAACCTGATAATCAATGATATAAGCACAAATTAATAATTAAAAAAGATGGCAGCAAGAAGGAAAAAAAAAAAAATCGAATAATCACTGAAGTGAACACAAATTTGTAAGGGCACCGCTGTCTCAATGTATAATTGCTGGAAGTAAAATGAAACAGGGACAATTATGACTTTAAGGTGTTTGTTTGGCATGAAGACAAACGAAATAGGCGAAATCAGTTACAGTGGGGCACACTATTTTACATCACAATGGTATGGATTACTTCTCAAGACCTGTTATCCTATTCAACGATGGCAGGATTGTAGAGGTGCTTAATCTCCCTTCTACCACTCACAGATAATTCTTTATCTCCCCCTCCACTGGTTACAACTTACAGGACCTTCTTTTCACTCATGGTATCTCTCATGCAAGCAGAGATTCCCAGCCGACTCTCATGATCTCACGGGCAGTTCATCTTTCCTTGCAATCGTGTCCCCTTGACCCTCTCTAAGAGCCAATTTCCTTTCAGTACCTCATGAAGTTACAAAATTGATGAAGCACTTGCAAGTTGCAAGTTGCAAGTTGCAAAGCTCCAACCATAAAACCGGAGTCTATAATGTTCACAGATTCTACAAGAACATTTTGAACCACTATTCTAGTAGTCAATGAAACATGAAGATCTTCTGTTCAGATTCTACAAGAACATTTTGAACCACTATTTCTGGTAGTCAATGAAACATGAAGATCTTCTGTTCTTGGTTCTTATGTGTTCAAACCTCTAATAGATTTTTGAAATCATGCAACCATGGCATGAAGGGAGCTCTCCAAACAATCATTTGGATTCTGTTTAAATTATGCTGAGATGGAGTTCCACTTTTTTAGTAATAAAATAGTAAAATCAAATTCAGAGAAAAAATTCTGTAAATTGAGAAGGAGAATCTTTTAGTTCCTTCCCTTTGATTTACGGAAAAACAAACAGATACAAGATGTGATAAATGCAAGATCCCAACAAAAGCTCAAGCAATTCAGATGCCTGAATAACTGCACCAACAGAAAGCTGAGGACCTCCTTCAGAAAGGGCTTAATCGACCAGTAAGAGCCAGCGCATTAGCGCCTTTTGTGTTGTAGAAGGGCCATCGCTTTTTTAAGTTGAAGCACTAAATCCCTTTTATATAGGGAGGTCTATGATCAGCGTCTCTAGCTGTGGCGTGCTAGCGCACTGTAGTTTTCCTGTTTGTTGCCCACATTTGCTTGTGGCGCTCTACCTTGTCCAGCAAACTCTGTTTGCAGCTCCCCACATTTTTACTTTATATAGGAAATTAGGAAGTTTACCCTGCTTCGCAAAGGATGGCAAACAGACAGGAGTGCAGCTACAAAAGGAAACATACCCCGAGAGTATAGTTACCATGGCGTCTAGACTACCCTAGGCATTGGAGGGAAAAAAATAAAGGCTACACCCAACAAGGCACCTAGCCAACACTCGACAACAATGCCTGAGAGCCCCTTAATTGAATTTTATTAATGTCACTAATGATTTGTGCTTCGTTGATGCAATGCCTGTCCACAGCTGCTACTTCGTAAAAACTAAGAGAAAGGTCCATTCATGGAAAAACGCTTCGAAACGAAAGACGAACATCTAGCCAAGGCCCTGCCCTCCCCCTTTCTTCACACACACTGGCCTTCCTCCTAGCTTTTTCTGAAGTAGCACTAACACAACTAAAGCCACTGACGACAGCCCAAACTTTATCAGTAACAGCTGCCTAATGCAGTTACGGTGCAACATTAGGGCCTGTTTTGAAAGTACTTGGTTACGGGTTTTGTTTTAAATGTTTTTTTCTGTACTCAGCTAAACTATAAGTCCCAACTTTTAGGTCCATAAGGGGTACACAAATTTCTTCCGTTAATTTAGTATTAGCAGGGCCCATTAGATATTATAAGTTATCTTATTAGATAGCTGTCAATTGATTGTGGGGTCTAATTCTGGTCATAGAATAAGTTTAGAGGTCTTTATTATTTTAAAGGTCTTATAGGAAGTCCACAATAGGTTGAAGCCAATTTCTTTTTTGTTTAAAGATACGTTATGCCCCCCTCCCATCAATTGAATAGAAAAAGAAAATTAGTTATTGTTTGCAAAGTGAGCTCTCTTCTCTCTCCTCCCTCTTCTTCTCACCCCGAGATTATGGTTTTCTCCTCTTCCTTTCTCTCCTGTGATATTTCCCTCTTTCCTCTCATATTTCTTCTTCTGGAAGGAGGCAAATGCAAAACCTAAGTAGAAGGAGGCAATGAATGAGATATGAGAGCTCTTCACAAGAATAACGCATGGGATCTAGTTGTTCTTCCTCTGCAAAAACGACCAGTCGGCTGCAAATGGGTGTTCACGGTCAAGCATAATGTTGATGGGACTATGGATAGATACAAGGCAAGACTGGTGTTGGTGGCAAAAGGCTTTACTTCGACTTATGAGATTGACTACCAGGAGACCTTTGCACCTGTAGCAAAAATGAATACAATTCGAGTTATCATCTCCTATGTAGTGAACCGAGGATGGGAGCCACAACAACTGGATGTTAAGAATGTTTTTCTTCATGAAGAGCTGACTGAAGAGGTGTATATGGACATTCCACCTGGATACTCTAATTCAAAAACACAAGGCAAGGTGTGTAGACTGAAGAGAGGTCTGTATGGATTGAAGCAATCTCCTAGGGCATGGTTTGGTCGTTTTCACAAGGCAATGATAGTGTTGGCTTTACATAAAGTAATGTTGATCATATACATAGTTGTCACGGCGTCGCCTAGGCAGTGTTTTGGAGTCTCGGTAGTAAAATCAGCACATGGCGGTGGTACGATTAGTATAAGTCTCGAATGGCGGTCGCCAGAGTTGGATAGGCGTTGCCATGGCGGCACCGTAGACGCCATTTCACGCCGGAAGCACTAGGCGATCGATTTTTGGTACTTTTTTTTTTTACTTATTAACAATATTCTATTTCCTATATTTTGATTGGCAGGTGAAAAATAAAAACAAAACAAAACCCTCGGGCCTCAACCAGGTCAGTCTCTATTCTCTCATTCTCTCACACAAGTCTCGATTTTTCTACTGAAAATCCCCAAAAGAAGAAAAACCCTCAACTGAACCCTCGACCTCGACGGCTCGATACTTCTCCGGCAGTAAGAGGGGAAGCTTTCTAGTCTCCTACTACTTCGATCCTTCTCCGACGCAAGGTAAGTTCTTCATCGTCTTCTTCTTCTCTGCTTCTCTTTCTCCTTCTTCTTCTTCAGTTCTTCTCTCCTCCTTCTCTGAATCTCTGCGACATGAGACGTCTCACGTCTGTGACTCTATTTCTCCTTCTTCCTCTGTTTCTGCTACTCTTTCTTCTCTGTTTCAGAGGGGCAGTAGTTGTAATAATTCTATTTTTTAGTTGCAGTTCCTAGTTGGATGATATGTGATTCTATGTTCGATTTCACATGTTGAAAATTTTCCAATGGTGTAAGGCATTGTTACTTCTTTGTCAATTGTCATCACTCTGTTGTGAGTTATCATACACTGCTATTTATATATGCTTATTGGCTCTGTTTTGTAAAGGAATTTATAGGAACTCTTGTGCATAAAAAGTTTTCTTCCATTTCTTTTTGAGACAGTAAGCTGTTTTCAGGTACTTATGCTGCATTATGTAGCCTCAAAAAAATTTTGACAACCACGCCTTTTGTTGGTTGAGCTTAGCAACAATCTTGGACATTTAGACAGGTCTTGAGGAGTTTAATGCTCTGTTTTGAATGGTTATCACAGAAGCTTTAGGAGTTTAATGCTCTGTTTTATAAGTTATTAAGTTATAACTTGTTGTAGATAATTTATAGAGTATATATTGTAGGCTTATAGCATACTAAATAACTTCAGAAAATAGGGAAATAAAAAAATGACACATGGGCGATTTGACCGCCATGGCAACGCCATAATGGGCGATTCATCGCCAAATCGATTAGCCACCCCTCCACTGCCTTGGATTGATTTGACGCCGTCACAACTATGATCATATACTATTTATTACAAAGGGTGGGTGATCATATTACTGTGCTGATAGTATATATGGATGATATTATTGTCACTGGCAATGATACACATGAAATCTCTAAAAGCTCAAGGCCCATCTTGGTAAGGAGTTTGAGATCAAGGACCTAGGAAGGCTGAAATACATTTTGGCATTGAGGTGACATTCAACCAAGGGTATTGTTCTCTCCCAGAGAAAGTATGCCTTGGACCTCCTCTCAGAGACTGGTATGTTAGGGTGTAAACCCTTGCATACTCCTATTGAGGCTAACTCTCATCTCAGAAGCAAGAAAGGTGAACCTGTTGCTAAAGATCGGTATCAAAGACTGGTTGGAAGACTCATATATCTATCCCACACAAGACCAGACATATTTCATGAAGTAAGCTTTGTGAGTCAGTACATCCATAATCCCTATTTCTACCATATGGATGTTGTGAACTAGATTCTCAGGTACTTAAAGACAGCACCAGGAAACGGCAGTTTATTCTCTCCTACAAATCACAAGGATTGAGGCATACACTGATGTTGATTGGGCAGGTTCTCTAGATGATCGTCGCTCTACTATTGGCTACTATACATTTGTTGGTGGTAACTTGGTTACGTGGCGCAGTAAGAAGCAATCAGTTGTGGCTCGATCAAGTGCAAAGGCTGAGTTTCAAGATATAGCTCATGGGATTTGTGTGCTACTTTGGTTGCAGGGTCTCTTTTATGACCCCGGTGTGTCCATCCAGATGTCAATGTTACTATATTGTGATGATAAGTCACCATCAGCATTGCACAAAACCTTGTTCAGCATGACCGTACCAAGCATGTCGAGATCGATAGGCATTTCATCAAGAAGTTAGAGCAAGTACTTATCTGTATTCCTTTTGTGCAAAGTGAAGATTAGTTAGCAGATATTCTCACAAAGGGACTTAGTAATAAATCTTCTTATTTTATTTTGTCCAAGTTGGGTATGTGTGATATCAAAGCACCAACTTGAGGGGAAGCGTTAAATAATGCATTACTATAATAATGGGTTTTAGGGGTGATATTCATACAGACCCTTAAGCCCTTAGGGACTACTTATTTTGCTATAAATAGAGGACTGTGCTCATTACTGCACAAGTCCAATTTCCCAATTCTTCAGGAAGGAAACCATCCAGCAATACCGATTGAATGAGAAAGCAATCAGAAATAAGGTAGTAAGGACATGCGGGCTAACTGCTCTTACATTCCTGTTTTTTAAGATGAATCTTCAGACACTCTGAAACCTATGGGACCTTCCACTCCCCCCCCCCCATCAATGTCAGTGAATAGATATTCTCATCCCCATGCCTCCCTTTGCTCGGTACTCCTGAAGTTCAAAAAAGAGATAGAGCGAACAAGGGAGTTAAGTTATAGAAATGGTAGTCATGGACTGGTACTGCAGTCATTTGCTAAACATATATTTTGTTTGGCAATCAACCAAGGGCTCCTCCCCCCCACCCTCTTTTTTTTTTTTTTTTTTAGGGGGGGGTTTTGATACTAAATTCATAACCAAAGCAGAGGAACAGAGAAAGGATAATTGGTAGCATATGGCAATCTCTCCAAAAACTAAAGGCAAAATGTATCTTCAATATATGATGACCAAACAGCATTTTTTTGTTCCACCTTGCACTGTGGCTCTTCACCAGTAAAAATGGTCGCACAAAACCATGAAGTATTATGGAAGAGCAAAATTTTCCTGTAGTTTATAAGTATCAAGATAGGATTTTTAAAAAAGAGAGCAACCAAGTGCACAAGGCTCCCACTACTACAGGGTCTGGGAGGGGCAAACTTACGCAGCTTAAGTTGTCTTCCACATATATAAACTGGTGGCCAGAGTTTTTAAATTTCCATAGAGTGATCTTTTCACCTCTTAATACAAAACTGAATAATGAAGAATGTAATTGATATACATATTATATGATGAATAACATTTATGTTGGCAATGGATTACAATTTTAACCCAAGAACAGTAAGTCATCTTTCTTCCCTTCCTCTTTTACAAATAATTTTTAATGACACAAAATAAAAGGTAAATGTCAAGCACCATCAAAGTCCCATAAAATTTCAGATACTACATGACAGCCGCGAGCCCAGTACAGAAATCAAAGCCAAAAAGAACATGTCTTAAGCAATTCTTATGAATACAGTAGAATCCAACATTAAAGTTTCAGCTCACGTACATGAAGAGGACAAAGTGCTTGACCACTGAACACATACAGCTAGACTTTTTTTTGGCTAACAATGGGTATCCAAGCCTTCGGCCTGACTAGTCCCGCGGGCCCATACTGACCCCACAACCGCATGGACTAGGTCATACTGGGTTGAATGAGAACCATTCAACTTTCACCAAAAGCAGTGAAGAGCACTAAACAACCCCGTGTGAGTGGCCCCAGGGAAGTAAGAGGAGTCCAACTCAGAGTCACACACTTCCTGAGGCAAAGGTCCCATGCCAACTCGGCTACCCCTTGGGGTTTACAGCTAGACATTCATCTCAAAGTACAAACTAATAGAAAATAAGAAATCAATGCAAGCAGTCCTCGGTAACACAGAAACGTGCAATAAATGCAAGCAATATCAAGTAGGCCGTAATCAGCTGAATCTGCTTTTGGGTAGCACACTAACAAAGTACAACAAACAGGAAGAATAATAAAGAAGGATGATTTTCATCATAAAATAAGAAATTTAATAAAGCAAGAGCAGGTGGCAAAATGCACGCACCAAATGAGGTAGTTGACTGTGCGTGAAAATAGGATTAGCAATTGCTATTTCCCCTAAGGCTCTCAGCATCAAGGAAAGATTCCTCTGTATATTCCTAACCTTCTCACGTATAGAGGCCTCCTCCCTAAGCACTAACTCACGTGCCTCTTCCTTTGCAGTCTTACCCTTGTCTAGATGAATTAAATAAATCAAAGAATAATATCAATATCCATTTAAGTCAACAAAACAGAAAAATGAGCAGTCGTATATTCAAGGAAGAACATGAAGGATGACATGCCAGTTTTTTTTGCAGCCTTTCCCACATCCTTCTTTCCCACCCCTGCAGTTTCTTTCTTAGCTGGCTCTCTCTGTACAGAATGATTAGATCTGCCATGATCCTAGAAACAGAACAATATCATAATAGGCATCAGCGAAGCACTTCATTATGTCTAGAGCTAACTCCAGCTGAAACACCAAACAAAAAATTATATAATGTATATAATGCACAAGTATGCAGTTGAAAACAAGAAGAAAGAAGCACAGGAACTTACCAGGTCATCTTGGTCATCATCATAAACACGGAATCGACCCTTTGCATGTTTCGTGTTTTTGGTGGCAACAGATTCTGCAATATAAACGCCTTGCTCACTGGACAGTACTCCTTCAGGAGTATGAAAAATCTGGGACAATATGAAACCATAGAACTTGGTCACAAAAACTTTGAAACTAGCCGAGAAACAACGGGGCATACCGGCATGCATGTAAAGGAAACAAAATACATAGTTATGACAGCAACAAACTTTTTGGGGGCCATGGGAGAACATTGAGCACACAAGCCACAACCCCAAAACCCACCAGTTAGTGAAACAATATTAAGGCAAATAAGGATGCTTAGACATAAAATTGAAAGAGGCTTTTCTAATCCAAGGAAAAGAAAATCCTCTCTTCTTAGCCCGTCAAAGTTCCCAGAAAACTACTCCGCCTACAACCAAGCAAAGTTGTATTCCCCTCCACAAGCATGTGCTCCCGCATCCCCTCACTGAGAAGCTTGACCCCTTGCCTACCCCCGTTCCTATCACTAAACCAGCAGCAGAAGGTCCAATCTGATAAGGGTAATCCCAGCCCCTCTTCCTCGGGCTTTTGGTGCCTCCTAATCTGTCCCAATGTCTTTAGGCCTGGTGTGGAACCTCAGGGGTCTCAACTCCCCCTCCAAGCATGCTTCCATCCATTCTCTTATCAAAGATATTGCCCTGGTTTCTGTTTCCTTTTAGAAACCGATGTCAAGGAAACTAATGCCTCTTGTATTTCCTCTCTCATTGCCCCTGGCTGGTCTTTTTTTTTTTTCAAACTACTCCCACCATCCCAATGGCCGTCTTGGGTTCCTTCGGGATCCTACAAAAGTCAAGGCCTCTTTGCTATCTTCTTCAACCCAGTATCTCCATCTCTCCATTTCAGACATCTCAGGTAATTCCTGCTTCCTTTTCTGTGCCTTATATGCCTCTAATTGTGCTTCAGAGCATGAGATTCTTCGGAATGACCTTCGCCATATTGCTAGCCAGATTGTTTCTCTCCCTTGGGGTGTGGGTGGGGACTTCAATTTGATTCGTTTCAGTCAAGAAAAGCAAGGTGGGGGCCATTTAGACATGGTCCCTGTTGATGCTTTCAATGATTGCATTGAAGATATTGCTGTAAATGACCTCAAGTGGTCTGGTCTCAAGTTCTCTGGGAATAACAAAAGAAGAAGGGGTGCCTGTATTGCCTGCAAGCTCGATAAAGCTTTGGTTAATGATGTTTGGCTATCTTCCTTCCCCTCTTCCCATGCAAGTTTTGACCCTCCAGGTATCTCTAATCATTGCCCCATTTCTCCGTCTATTCAGCCTTACATTTCTTTTGGCCCTAAACCCTTCAAATATTTTGACATGTGCTCCTCCCACCCTGATTTACTTTCTTAAGTAGGCTTGGATGAAGCCGGTCCAAGCTTTCTCTACCCCCCCTTATTGTGTTTGCCAGGAAGCTTTGGAATATCAAGAGTGCTCTAAAAAATTGGAATGCTGACTCCTTCAGGAATATTTCCTCTCAGGTTTTGGACTGTAGGAACAAGCTTTTCAGTATTCAAGTGATGCTTCCAACTGACCTTCTCAACTCCTCCTTCGCTAATGAAGAAAAATCTATCTCTACTAGTCTTTCCTATCTTCTAGCTCAAGAGGAAACATTTTTGAGGCAAAAGTCTAGAATTAAATGGCCGGAACTGGGTGATACTAATTCGGCCAATTTTCACCATTCCATGAAGTCTAGAAACAATAACAACTCCATTCCCATGTTTTTTGCTCCGGATGGTGCCCCTGTTCACAGAGTTGATGATATCCAAAGATTGGAAGTTAATTACTTCAAGGATCTGTTCAACACTGATCCTAGCCTGAGCAGCCCCATTCCAGATCACCTTATCAACAAAGTTACACCTGATAACTTATCTAGCATCTTGCAAGCTATTCCCATTGATGATGAAATTGAGGCTTCAATCCACTCTCACAAATCTAACAGAGCTCTGGGTCCTTCTAGATTTAGTATGGGGTTTTTTTCCTCCACCTGGGATATCATTAGAAAAGACCTAATTGAAGCCATCAAAATTTTCTTCTTCAATACTAGCCAAATCAAGGGAATCAGTCATACATTTCTTTGCCTCATTCCCAAGAAAGAGGGTGCTGCTGCTATATCCGATTTTAGGCCTATATCCTTATACAACCTTTTGTACAAGTTCATTGCAAAGTTGCTCACTAACAAACTGAAGCTTGTGGTTGATTCCCTTGTTGGTGAAAATCATTCGGCCTTCATCCCGAGTACAAGTATTTGTGATAATATCCTCCTTTGCAAAGAGATTGTGAGAGGATTTGACCAAAAATTCCACTCCCATCTGCTCTCTTGAAGATTGACATCCACAAAGCTTTCGAATCCATACGATGGGATTTTGTTTCTTCAATTATGTTAAAGATGGGATTCCCCCAAGTTTTTGTCAATTGGATATTCCTATGAATCTCCTCTCCCTGTTTCTCTGTTTTGGTTAATGGAAGTCCAACGGGTTACTTCTGAATGTCTGTTGTGATTCGGCAAGGCTATCCTCTATCGCCTTCTCTTTACCCTGGTTTTGGAGGTTTTCTCTAGAAGTATTCAATGTTGTACTGATCAGCAGCTCATCACGCCTATTCCCAAGTGCAAGGCTCTCAAGCTTTCCCACCTTGCTTTTGCAGATGATTAAATGATTTTCTCAAAGGCCAACATTGCATCTTTGGAGTCTATTATGTATTGTCTACAACACTTTGAAGATACGTCTGGGCTCCATATCAATCCGGGAAAATCTCTTATGTTTCTAACTAGGTTTGACACTGTCAAAGAGTCTCTTCTTAATGACCTGATTCTCTCTCGGACATCTTCCCGTCAAATATTTGGGGCTCCTTTTGATTGCCGCTAGATTAACTGGTCATCATTGTGCTCCCAATATTAGGAAACAGCATCTACTAGTATGGAATTTTTGAGCTTCCTTCATCCATTATCCCCAATCTGGAATCTTTTTTGGCTGCATTCCTTCGAAAAGGATCCGAGTCCTCTAAATTTCAACCTTTGAGTTGGGCTTCTGTCTATCTCCCGAAATCGGAGGGGTGTCTTGGTCTAAGGCGTGTCAAAGATGTCAACAGTGCTGGCATTATTAAGCTGTTTGGAAGCTGACTACAAAGAAGAAGAGTATATGGATAAGCTTGGTGTACTCGGGTCTCCTTCGTTCGGATTCTATTTGGACTGCCCCTGCCTTCTCTGATGCCTCTTGTGTGTGGCGCAAGAATTTGTCCCTTAGGGCAACTATTATTGGGGCAATCTCCACCTAGGTTATCAACAGTGCCTCTACATCTCTCTGGCTCAATCATTGGCACCCTATGGGAATTCTCCTTCAGTTTATCCATGCTAGTCATTTATAATTCGAGGTTCTCAAAGCATTCATTGATTGCAGATATCATATCTCAGGGGTCTTGGACTTCCCCAGCTACAAATTCCAACCAATTCACAGTCGGGAGTGGAACTCTTTCCTCCCTTGGTCATTTCTCAGCATCGCCGAGGTGACACTACTCTTTGGGTCCACCTCTACAGGTGTTTTTAGCTCTAAAGCAGCATGGGATTTTGTTAGAAGCAGAGGCTCTCTCTCCCCATGGCACAAGATTGTTTGGTTCAAGCATCACATCCCTCGCCATAGCTTCACAGTCTAGCGAGCTTTATCCAATTGCCTTCCAATCTCTAAAGCAATCTTTCCCCATCCACCTATTACAGTCTCTCCCTTGTGTGTGCGTTGTGGGTCTAATCCAGAAGACACCAACAATTCGCTTTTTGCCTGCCCCATTTCCACTTCCATCTGGAAAGGAGTCCTTGCAAAATGTTTGCCCAAGATTAGAAAGATTCTTCCTTTTCAGCGGGAATGGTTGTGGATTGATATGACATTTGCCAGTTCTTCTGTCTGCGACCATATGGGCATATGTGCTATTTATCCGCCACCTGGTGGGGGAATGTTAAGAAGTAGAACCGCAAGGGGGTGCTTGGTGATGGTTTTTCTTATTAGATGGGATTATGTATAAATACACATAAGCAGTGGTCCTTTTTGTAATTAAACAAACATTCATTACTATATATAAATTACTTCCGCAGCAGGTTAGGTTAAATTCTCTCCAACCTGTCGGCTCTCTTCTCCTATCTTCTTCCTGCCCTTTTAAGTTGCTAATGTAATGGTTGTCTTTGTTCTGATTCTGTTACAAAGTTAAAGCATAGCCCTCCTTTATCTGACCTTTATAACTAAACTAACGGTACTTTCTAGTTGAATACATAGTTCCACAATCTCTTGGGGCATATCCTCGCAAAGCATTTCTCAATTCTCCGTCACTGCCAAAAAAATCCCATCTGGCCATCCATTTGTCAATATAGAGAGCCCTCAACTTGATCAAAACATGCGGTGGTACAGTTAATCAATGTACACTACTCATGACCACTATATTTAATCAGCGTTAAAGGTTACTCACAATAGGGGAGAGTCCCTGTCGTAATATATCTTGAGTTGTGTAGTGTGTGTTGAGCTGTAGAGTTGTATTTTCTGTTTAATTTGCTTCCAGTTACTTCCTTCAACTGTAATTGGGACTTAGACTCTTAGTAGGTTTCCTACTAAGAGTATATTACTGAATTATTATATATTTATATAAGAGGCAAGGTTGATCCACGATAGATGCAATTCTGAACCCTATAGTGTTCCAAAATTCTCCATCTTGCCTCTCGTTTCTCATCTCCTCTCACCATCTCTTTCCTTCTTTTTTTTTTTTGGTCCCAGCACCTACGCTGTCATACACTCATACATACTATATGAGGCCTTAGTTCCTGCTTATATGATGATGAACTAGGGTCCCCTTGCCTCTACAATCTATATCTGGATCTCCCCTTGAATATACTCATTAATGAACTGGAATCAAGCTTTATCCATATTCAAGGGCATTGTCAGAGAGGAAAACTTTAATTGACACACCAAACTGAGTCTTTTATTTCATTAGAAAAATAAAAAATAAATAGACAGAATTTTTATCGATCTCTTAACAAATATAACCAAGTCATCCGAAAGTGATCATCAGCAAAGGGAACAAAATGGAAGAAACCTAATTGCAATGCTGTTCTCTAGTTTGTATTCCTATCTCCTCAATAAAATTGTGACTTATCCCAAAACAAAAAAAAACCCTAAAGGCCTCCATATATCCCCCTCTTTGGAAAAAAGAGTTAGTGTATTATAGCAAGTTAGCAACAGAATTATAATTTCAAGTATTTATCATTCCTCTAGAATCAACCTGAATACAAGAGGACGGTAGCATAATGTCAAAAGGCAAAGTTGCATGGAAATCTACAAGGTAAAAATTACTTGGAGCTGAAGTGAATTTCGAGATTTCCTTAATTGAAATGCTTTCAAATGCCCATCTAGGTTATTCTCCCAAACAGGACGAAACTCTTAAACTTAAAAAATGTAGTGAGGAAACATATCCATGCAGAGAAATGAAGGAAAATATTCTTCAGTGAAGAGTTCAACATTTAATAAAATTATCTTTCTCAATCTCAGAAAAAATAATCAGATTCAACAAGATAGTTCGTAATTATTACCAGAATATCACTACTTGAAAGAGTATCATGTAGAGAACGATCTGGAAGAGAGTTCAAGTGCTGTCATAAAGAATGAGTTTCATACAGTCAGCATATAACAACCATAATGTTACTTATTAGCCAGAAGCCCGGAATTAGAGGACTACAGAAATAAAGTATAAACTAAGCATTTGACCTTCTCAAACTCTAAATATGTGTCTTTGGGAGTTATAGACATTAACGTTGAGAGAGAGCCAATAGCAGCTTCCCGTTCTAGAGGATTAGAACTCATTAAGGCCATTGGTCCAAGTACATCCTGCAAAACAATACATGCCGATCTGTACAGTTAATAGTAGAAGATAGCATGTGCAAGTTCTGCCTAAGAAATATAAACAGACAACCTAGTTTGTTAAAACTAGTGGTGGAAGCTACATGAATAAAAATGAAACAAAAACTTCATCCAAATAATGACTGCTCAGTGCATCAATCAAGGAAATGATAAACACCTATTATCACTTCGACCCCGAGATTCTAATGTAGCCAAAATTTTAAGCTCAGATAACAGGAGATACAAATTATGTTATTTTCATTTTCAGTTTCTTTTACAAGCTCTATAGCTATAGTTGGGATGTCTTGGTATAAAAATCCAAGAGTATTTTCTGTATCAACCACCAAACAGGCAGAAAAGGCATCTTTCATACATACACCAGAATTATACTAATAGGGAAAAAAGACGCTGTTCCTCAACTCTTTTAGGTGAATAAGAGTTTGATGGAGGCAATTCAATACAGATTATCTTTGCTATAAAATAACTACATCTGATAAATCAAGACAACAAAAAATTAATTTCAAACTAAACCAAAGTCTATATCTCATATTAAGACTCCAATAGACTTGAACCATCAAACTTGTCTGTGCAAGTTGTAACAGAATCAGATCAAGAATAACCAATATCTAGCCTTGTGCAATAGAAGAGAGGAAAGAAAAAAATGAAAAAAGAAAAAAGGTCAAACCAATAAGAGAAGAAGTTACACTGATTGTCTGCCAAGTATCATTATTTACAAAAAAAGATGGTCATTACAATAAACACCCTGACTTATGTGTATTTACACATAAGAACTGGAATAGAAAATATATTTACAGAAACCCCCTGCAGCTTCTTAGCCTCTTAGGACATGCAAATAGAAAGGTAAAGTACCAAAAACAAACTATACATAAAGAAGAAGTTAAACCAAATGCAAGAAACCCTAAGGAATGCAGCAAATTCCATCAGAATATTGCACATTTAGAAACTGATAATGTACACTTCCACTTAAATGCTTTTCAGAATTTCTAATTTACCTTGCACACAATTCCAACATCTCCAGTAATAATGCCAACAATATCAAACCCATGCCTCTTCAAACTCCTCTGGAGCCTCTGTAAGTAGACAAAGAGGAACAGTTTTAGAAATGTGTTCACCCACATCAAGATGTAAATTTGAAGTTGAGAAGACAAAAGTAAGTGACTAAATGCAATTGAATGCTCAAGGAAAAGAAAAGAGGGGGTGAGAAGAAGATAACTAAGAGGTCACTCTGTATACCACATACAATTGGGAAACAAATACACTGATTTCAGTTCATAGAAATAGTGAATTGAATTAAAATATAAATATGGGCACTTAATATGTTATACGATTCACTAAAATTCCTTAATAATTCACCATCATATTTTTGGTTAGGATCGGGAGTTTTTTGTAATAACATTTTCCGTACTTGAGAGACTTACCGTTACGTTGTATTTTATGCACTTGTGGTGAGTCAATGGTTGATATCTACCGAAAGGACTGACTACACACTAGCCACTCAATGTACACGATATACGCGGTAATGGAGTGATAATAGGGTTTCCACTGCCCATGTAGGGGGGAACATCCAAGAGAGAGTACTCAGATTTTTATTGGGCCAGATCCAAGGCCGTGGCAGTTGTTTTGTAAAAAAGTTTGCAAAAAGGCTTTTTAGCTTATTATCATTAAATTAATTATATTTGACAAGTGTTTCAAATGTTTTCCTTGCCAGATCTATGGTCCTGACACTCGTTATACCATGGCAGTAGTTGTTAGTGTGGGGAGAAAATGTAATGAAAATATCTAGCAATGGGGGTTTTAGGTTATGCCTGTTGAAGTGTCATCCCCAAGTGCAGTTAAAGATAACTTAAAGGCTATCCTTCAGATCGCACCACTTGGCGTGATTTAGACCATTAAATTGTAATCTCTTAATAAGTCTTTTCCTAAATAAGAAGAGGCTTAGATCAAATTCTGGTTGCACAAGAAACAAAGTAAATGGAGTGATTGAAGAAAGAAAGAACTCTCCTTCGTCTTCAACCTCAAGAATTTGGCCATAGGAGGAGGTGCAAGCTGCAGTGATCGTGTCCGAGTGTTGCATTCCTTTGGAGGAGCCCGCTTCGGTGCTCATCTTAATTCATTGCATGTCCTTATCTCCTTAACTATGAATTTAGATTGGATATCAAGAATTCCTTCTTATATGGTGAACTACATGAAAATGTTTATATGTACAATGTTTATATAGACCAACCTCCATGATTTGTTGCGTAGGCGAAGAATTCTAACAGAGTCTATAAGCTACATAAAGTAAATTATGGCTTAAAACAATCATCTAGAGCCTGGTTTGACAAGTTCAGCTCAATTTTTAGTTGATGTGGATTCACACAATGTTATTTTGATCGCTCTATTTTTTTTTGGCGCCAGGATTCTTATGTGGTAGTTTTGGTTGTGTACTTGTGTATGTCGATGACATTGTCGTATCTATGGATAATGCACCACGGACTACATAAGTAAAATCTTATATTTTCTTGGTATTGAAGAACTTCGAAGTAAGAAAGGTGTTAGTCTATCACAAAGAAAATGTGTTAGACCTCTTCTCTAAAAGTGGTCTGCTTGCCTCTAAATCAGTTGATACTCTTACAGGTCAAGTGATGGTGAGGAATTTGGGGACAAGCAGCAATACAAGAGATTAGTTGGGAAACTCATTTCTCAGACTGTTACTACTCCTGATATATCCTTTGTTGTTGGTGTTATCAGCCAGTTTATGCAATCACATATGAAGACTCATTGTGAGGCATGTCAAATCTATGGCGCTCCAAGAAATGGAGGTATCTATCAACCTCGTCAGCATATTGATCTTGTCGAAATTTCTCATGCAGATTTGGCTGATTCTAACGGTGATATGAGATCTACCACAAGTTTTTGCACATTTATCAGTGGCAATCTTGTAGCATGGACGAGCAAAAAGCAAAGAATTATAGCTATATTTATTGTTAGGCTGGCTGAGTTACTTGAGTATAGTGCTATGGCTCATACTGTAGATGAATTGATGTGGTTGACATCACTACTCCAAAAGTTGGGTTTCCCAATTACTAAACCTATGAAGATGTTTACTAATAATCAAGATGCTAGCTACATTGCAAGTAACCAGTGTTTCATGAAAGGACTAGACACATTGAAGTCGATCGTCATTTGTGCGGGATGCAGTTATGCAGAAGTTGATTGTTACTCTAATTGTTTCCACTGCAGATCAGTTGGGTGATATGTTTATCAAACCTTTGTTTGTTCCTACTTTCCGAAAAGATTATTACAAGCTGGGCATGGATGACTTATATGCTCCAGCTTGAGGGGGAGTGTTAAGCTATGTACATGCCGCAGGGGTTTTTTTTTTTTCAGATCAGCTGCGGTATTCTGTTATTGATTGATCACGATAGGAGAAGTATCCCTATCATGATGTAGTTGTTATTCTTCAGTTTCCTTGTTAGGATATAATTGGTCCTAGTCTTGTACAAGGTATAGTCTTAGAAGTCCTACTATGAGCCTAACATTGTTTTACTATAATAAATAAATCTTTGGCAGGCCACAATAGACACACTGAACCTATCATGGGTCTAGATCTTTCATCTTCTTCCATCAATTTCTCTCCATCTTCTCTTCTCTTCTATGCTGCTCAAGTATTGTGCAGACTGGTTATTAGTTTACCCTTTGTTACAAAAAAAAATGACCAGTGACCAATATTTTGTCTAAAAAAGAAATAGTTTGGGTCGTGAGATAAGCCATGCACTAATCTCAAACAGAAGTTGCAAGATCTTTATACTGGCACACCAATTGATGTATAGAGGAGATGGAAGGATGGTGCTAAAGGGCAATTTTCCGTTAAATGCTATTAGAATTTCTTTAGATGAAATGTTGCAACAAAGACACAGCCTCTGGATGGGCCCTTGATGGATGCCTGTTTCTGCATTGGATTTACCAATGAAGATTTTGCACTCGAGCAGCATAAAAGTAGAGATTTTTCCTTTTTCTTCTTTTTTCTGTCTTGTTAATAGATGTTACTTGCGCTGCAAGTCTGGAGAAACCACCAATCATACATATCTAGAACTTGAGTTGTTATTGGTGTTGTCATCTTGTTACCTGAACAGGTTTGGTCAGCATCCCACTACAATGCAGCATCCCAGAAGTTCAGTTATCCATTGAGAAGGAACTGTTTGGTTCTCAATAACATATGAAATATGTTTCGATTGTGTGGAAAAGAAGAAATAGGAGGGTTTTTGAAAATATATAGAGGACCCTTCTATCGGTTATGCTAGAAGTACTCAGCTCACAAATTGGTTTGTTAGGCCTTGTGACGCAGAGTCTGGTTAGGCTTTGTGAAACACAGGAGTTTGCAAGTGTTTCTAAAAGAGAATTAGCAGAAGCTGATAAATGTGCATATATCTTTCTGCTTTTTCTTTGTATCACTCTCTAAAACTGACTGATATAAAGCATAAACCTTCATGCCAGCTTGTTCTAAACAATGAAATTTTTCCTGCTCCTTAAAAGAACAAATATTTTATCATTGGATATGCAAATGTATGGATTTTTTATTAAAATAGGAAAATTTATATGTTGAGTCAAGCTTTAATACATGGTTGTCAAGTCATCGCCTAGGTGACGCCTTGGCATGCGGGAGCCTTGGTCGCCTTGAGTCAAAGCCCCCTCCAACACCTTGGGTCGCCTAAACTCCGGGACAACTGTCTCAACTATTTGGGGTCAGCCACACAAATTATGTTTCAGTAAGCCACTCCATGTATAACCATATCTTTGGCTAAACAATATAATTTCCCCATTATTTTGAGTACTTATTAAAAAAACAGTACGACAACAGCTTCATATAAAGAAAATATTTTCTGTCTTACAAGAGTTTAGAAAATCATAAGAACCAAGATGGGGGAAACTTTTCCTCAGGAGAAAAAAAAAAGGTCCCAGAGGAAGTAGTCACTTGTGCATATACATTAGAACTTCACAAGCAACAAATAAATCACCGCACCATACTGTTCAAATGACTTGGACAAGGAATGTCAATCATCATTAGACTTTTATGATAAATATATTCACCCCTACCTTCTCAAGAAGGCCACATAATTAAATCCACTACAAAGGAGATGCCCAGAGCCCAATCAAATTAAAAGCAATACAACTGATACGACATCCACATCCAATAGTATAGAAAGAAAAACGTAATAGAAAAAATAACACCAACCAATAGCAATTTTAAGAAAGAGTGGATTACCCTCCATACTGCAACTCTGTTTGCATTGCTTATGATCAAGGGATGATGTGAGCAGAATATCATTCTAAAGCACGCTTTTAGACCAGAAGCTAGTGCAGCTGATGAAAGCACCAGCAAAACCTTTACTAAAACCTCAACCGAAGGAAGGAACGGAATTTGAGGATCCACAGGATTTTCTACATCACTACAGAGGTATATAGTTAAAATATTGGACCTCCAAAAGGTTAGAGAACACAACTATAAAAGTAGCTAAGCTAAAGCACATTGGAATTCAGAAGCTAATTCGAAATGCTTAAGAAAATACATGCACTATGAAAATAAAATCAATGCCTATCTCAACGCGGGTTTTAGAGTTTGGTGGTGTCTAGATTCCATTTCTATCTCATATTTTCTACCTAAAATCGGGAAAATAAGTGATGCAAATTGACAGCAGATGATTCAACAAATTTGTAGCAATGATGATCAACAAGATCAGAGGAATCTTACAACATCAGACTTCTGTAATATAAAAATGAGCATCTGCTAATACTATCCTTTAATCAGGACCAATGAGTTGCTACATTTCTGTTTCAGTTTCCGTGTCTTAAGACAAAAGTAAAGAAATTCAGATTCTTTTCCAGTTCCTTTTCAGTATGAAAGAAGTTGGAAAACTAAGTCATTTTACAGCTCCCTTTTTTATCCTCGTGATGAGTAACAAAAGAAATTTTAATGATACATGAAATGGGAATAGTACAAAGCCATCAACCTCCCCATGAAGCAGAGAAACCCCCAACCCATGAAATTACCAGTAACAAAAAAATAAAATAAAACAGAAAAAACTCTACCCCAGTTAATAGAAGTAAATGCCTGAACACCAAGCCATCCCGAATCCTACTTGCTCCCTATTCACCTCCTAACCTCCTCTCTATCTTTAATGGAAAGTTCTCAACTAAAGAACACAGCTTAAGGTCCACGAATAGACATGATGGAAATTAATTATAAAATGCAATTTTTTTTTCTTCCAACACACTTAGTTTTCGTGTACTTCAGATTTATCAAAGAAAAAAAATGAAAAAACCTAAGATCCATAATGTAGACCATTGTTCTTGACAATAATAATGAATAACAACTACCATTTTTTTCTCTTTTGGTAAAATAAATCGAGATTAACCATCTCTCTAAACATTAAGAATTAAGGGAAAATGTCCTGAATTTTCACGAATTAATACCATCTTTAGTAACATTTATGCAGAACATAGCCATCAAGTCAGCCAACTGAGATGTTTGGGCCAGCTATTAGTCCACTTTCGTGGGACAGATTGAGGCCCACTACTATGCTAGACAGTCGATGCATGAGGGACTATAGTAGCTTTATTTAGTTTCTATTTTTTATATAAATTTGTATAAGTTACTAATTTTAGGAATATTTCTATCTTGTTATTTATCTACAAATTAGATTCTATTTTGTATTTAGTTTCTAATTAGAAAGTTACCATATTGTAAGGAGATCTTCTTTCCTACACAAGGAGGGATCCAGTTTCTGTTTATCAATAAAAGAGGGCCTATCTACACAACAACCCACAATTTGAGAAGAAAGCTTGGCCTGTGCCTAGTGTACCGTGAGAGAAAGTTATGGTGAGAGACTAATCAATGCCATAGGTGGGAGGCCCTGCTCATATCCCCCCCTTCTTCTCTACTTCCTCTTTAAAGGTCTTCTAAGTGCTGTTGATTGATCCATAAGCTGTGTGCATCATGTTTCATCAATAATCTGAAGATTGGAGTCGGATTAGGAAACTCTCCAGCGCCTACCAGTGAGGATTTTGTGTAACTCTCTCCTCATTTCTCTCTCCTGATTTCTCTTTCTCCCTCCTGTTTTGTCTGTCTCTCTACTCACTGGATCTAAATCCCAAGCATACCCTGCGGCTTCCTTATTCTGGAGATTTCAGGCAGCAAGTTACAAGTGATGATAGTCCTTCATCCCTATCCCTCCATTAGCTCAGGCCCTTATCTTAGCATGTTGTTTTCCTCGTCTTTGGTTCGACAACAGTTTGAAGGGTATCTAATGGCTAAAACCCTCGGAGTTAGTTCCTAAATCTGAGCCTTTGTTTCTAATTTTGACTCATTCCCTTAACTGGTGAACAATCTCTCAGTCAACATTTCCTTGTTTATACCACAGCACATGCCCACAGAGCACAGGAGGTGTATATAAACAATCCATTCCAGGTCCCATGCAACAAAAGGCCGTCATCTAATTAATCTGATCCAGGTTTTGAAAAACTAAATGCAAGCCATCCAGCAATACACCATCGTTTGCATCTTGGGAGGAACCATTCTAATTTACATTAATACAACTTACCTTATCACCGCAGACAAAGAAAAAGGAACAACAAAGATTAAACCCATTGCTAACAAAGACAACAGACTGTGTATCCACCTAAGGAATGAATACCTTGATTTCATAACATCCATTCTCTCTCTAATTATAGAGAGTAAATTTGTATACTCAAGTAACAGATCTTCCGACAAGTTTGGAGCAGCAGTAATGATATTTCTTGTAGCATCATAGGCCACCTTCCTAACATCCCAACTTGGATGGCAAATCAGAAAGAGAATCACCTGTACCACGACGGTGATCTATAAGTGAGAAAGTTCTTTGCATGGAATTGTTCAAATGGTAGCTTAAAGTTCTTTGCATGAAATTGTTCAAATGGTAGCTTGCTCCTTAGTTTACCTGTAATAATGGTCTGATTGAAAAGTTTTCCAATACCCTGCAGCAAAGAGGGCAAAGGGTTAACAGCAAATAAATCTACAGGTGCCACATTCAGTTCATTGCATGTGACAACTACATGAACGACTTTCTAATTAATACAAAAAAAATAATAATAATGATTGAATGGAATAACACAACAGCTGTAATTAAACAACAAAAAACCTCTGCAGATGCTCCACAAGAATAACCTCAACAAGCTCCACACATGCAATACAATCCTCGGTTGATAATTTTGAGGCCTATAGCACAATGGAAGCACAATTAGACAGGACAGACAGAAAATATATTGTGACAAAATACAAAAGTGATCTCAGAAGACCGCTTTCTGCATAGCCTCAGTTGACTCAGCCCCTTTGCAATTAGTGATGTCTCTCATGACTTGTCCAGATTCTATAAGACTCGCCTTTGCATCCAGGCATGCAAGGTGGTTTATTTCAAATGAGGACAACAACTTTGCCCTTCCAAGGGCTTAAGTGGATCTAAGAGCAGAGTCGAAGCAAAGTAGGGGGAAAAGAGGACCCAGTGATGCAATTCAACTATTTGTTCAGCTATTGGAAAAGATATGAGAAACTCTAATTTGTATTTCATCCCACTTTGAAATAGCTTGTCCAATCTGCAGAGATTTTAAATGATGCGACAAATTCCCTAGCTAAAATGGCAGCTGGAAGGAAGTTCCTATATAGCCACGGAGGGCTAACTTATCCTTTCCTTTTCCATCAATAACAGTAATACCAACTTACAAGGAAAAGGGAGAAAACAACAACAACAAAATAAAAAGGAGCTGAGCTGTCATAATATGATCCCTAAACACATTAATTGAGCACATAACAGGTTTCTTTACTAGGGACTTCTAAGATATTTTGCCTAAACTAATCGTAGATGATCAAGAAGAGGGTAAATGTGGCATAACCACATAATCAAGCAGATTATTTGAGGCGGTGCGGCAGGTGCCAGCATGGTGCACTGGTAAAGCCTGTCAGATATCATACCACGGGCCTGGCATCATATCCTGAGTTAATCATCCCCTACCTCCGAATTAACCTATTAAAAGAAAAAAGATTATTATTTATAAAAAAAAAAAAGGACAAACACCATGGGTCCTGATTCTACAGGGAGGACACATACTTTCAAACTGAGCTGATATCTTAGGTCCACAAATGACTCTACCCTACTTATGATCTAGGTGCTTTTAAAGGTTCTAGTTGACCCTGAGTTCTGAAATGAAAAGAAGAAACTGTGAAAAGTGAAAGTTAGACATTTAATACATAAATGGGTTACTTCCAAGGTTTTCAGACCGACAATTATGACTGTCTATGATGCCATTCCAGTGGCAAGGATTGCAGCTGCTCATGCAAATACATACATTAAGAGAAGAGGAAGAAAATGGAAAAACTGTTAAGATGAGGATCTTCGTAGTTAGTAGTAACATATAGCACACTGCATGCTGTCTGAACTTAGAAAGTTAATTGCATCTTACCACCATCAGTTTAACTTCTTGTATCTATCCAAATTTTGTTATATTTTATATCTTGTTTTCTAGGCTTTTAATAAGCTTTGTGCTGATTTGCAAGTTGGCTTGTCAACTTTGAAATTTTCAAGCAAGTACAGTGGACCAAGGATGCAGTTCCTAAGTCAACCAACATTACGATCATGGTCAGATTGTGTTTTAAGAACACAAACAAGAGATCCTCAACTTCTCCCATAAACTAATGTATGTCTAGGGCTTTGGATTCTCCAGAAAAGACAACACAAGTAAGCATTAAGATTCCTTTATATGAGTTGCCAAATCTTGTAACCGTAATTTCTTTAATGCAATCTATTTGCTATTGTAAGAAACTATGGCAGACACTCACCAGTGAAATAGATACCACTGAAGGTTCACTTTGAGATATCAATGACCAGACCCGTTCTTTAGATACCATCTCCTCTGGAAAAAGGAGATAAAAAATTCAATATTGATCAAAGAAGATTAAAATTAAGCAATTACCAATCACAAAGGCAACAATCAACACTCCAATTGCAAACAATACCTGCTTTAATATCAACAGCGGCAGCCTTAGCAACTATCAGGAATGCATAAATGCCATCCAACCGCTGCGCTGCTTTGGTAAAACCAGTCTTTGTCAATTGTACAAGAGGCCCCATCAAAGAAGACATCTGATGATGGGAATAATTAGCTTCAGTTAAATGAAAAGAAGTTAAAGCAGTAACAACCAAAATGAGAACATTAGCTCGTTGTTTTCCTCACCCTCACAAAGACATCAGCTTTCTTACATATGACTCGGAGGCAACGAAGGTGGCCCCGTCTCAATGTTTCCTTCTCCTTCAGGCCCGAAGCAATGAAAGAAACAACATCTGAATGAACAGAATCAGCAGAACGTGCTGCCCAAGAAGCTAATGCAGACAATACTGCAAGTTTCACCTCTTCATTCGCTGCACATAGATTCTGATTATATGAGCAAGAATAAAGTGAAAAGAAGGGGAAATATAAATGGTCGCCCTGATTCTAAGACAGCAGAAAAGGAGGGAAAAAAAAAGCCAAATCAGAAATGTACCATCTTCTTTGTAACAAGACAAAAGAAAGCTACATATGGTGGATGCCAAGATGTTTAGTACCCTCCCTTCAGGAGCATGTGACAACTCTTGCAGGGTATTGATCATCCCAACCCTCTGGTAAGGAAATGCTAGTCTCCCTTCTGACCCTGTTTACATTTATTGCCAGTTTAGAGTTCTTATGCAAAGCTTTAAGGACTCAAAAAGATTTCAAAAGCATACACCTGCAGCATAGTAAGCTACAGAACAATAAAATAATATAAAAGTACATGAAAATTAATCTAAATAAAAGAGTGTATAAAAACATTAATCTAAGTGAACAAGAAGACCCAAACCTCCAATGACAGCTTTGACAGCATTGAACATTGCTTGCAAAGCATCAGGATCACTCGACTTTTGGCTCACACATCTGACAATAGCCAAAGCCCCTAGTCTTCTGCTTTCATCGGCATGACGAGCTTGCGGCAATACCACTGAAAGAATTTCGGTGGCATATTTACTCATGTCAAGACTGACAGATTTCAACAGAACTTCAACTGCTTCCAACACAATCTCAGGGTTCCGTTTTAACATTTTCACAGAAGATGGAATCACAACACTCTTAAAATCCTCATGCGACATATGCATGAAGAGTGGATGAAAAGATTCACTAAGACCCTTTGATGGCTTGTCCCTTGCATTCAGAACTGTTTTAACATACATGTCGAGAAAAATTGGCTGTGGAAAGCAAAAGTGCAGAACATAAGATCAAAGTTTCCAACCAGACAGAAATCAGTGACTATATAGCAGTGCAAAGAAAACTAATCTCAATACACCCCAAATCAAAAGGTCAAGTAAGAAAAAGGAACTGGCAAACATTTCCTACCTTGAATTCTTCAGACAAAGAAGGAACTATACTTGAGTAATCAATTACCAACCATATCAATCTTTCACCATCTTTGATAGGGATCCTTGAATCCTTTATATCTGCTACATAGATTTTGTAAAGATCCGGTGACTGCAATCACAAAGGATTAGAGAATACAGAAGTAACAGTAGTTTCCATGGTCCCCAAAAAGAAATTTTGCCAGAACACGAGAAAGAAGTCATTGAGAACAGACCTCAGAAAACAAACGAAAAAACATTCGCTTGCATGCCCTATGGATGTGGGGGGAGCTCTGCGTGACAATATGAAGCAGGGATGCCTGTGATGCTGCTACTCTCCACACTGCATTCTTTGAAACAGAGATAAACTGACTCTTACTTAGGAGGAGACAAGACCACTTGAGAAGCTTGTAGCAGCATCTATGGGATTGGAACTTTAACTGTTTTTCAATGGTCTGAACAAGGGTCCCAGCAAAACACTTCATAAAGGGAACACTTCCTAAAGCTTTGGCAATTATGCCATCAACAGCATTTCTTGAAGCGTGATCATCATAAATAAACAATGTTTTGAAAATAATGTCAACCAATAGCGAAGCAAGCTCAGTCGACATCTCTGCAGAGTCCAAATAGAAGAGAAAAGAAATTAATTTAAAAAAATGGAATAAAACTACAACGATCATATTCAAGAATTCTGAAAGCTCCAAAGAACATCAGCCCTCTACTATTAAGTCGAAGGACAACAACCTAGTTAAAAAGAAGATTGACACCACTTCATAACCCACCATAGGCATACCATAGGCTTGAAACACATTACCTAGTTTCATATAAAATATAGAAGCCAAAGAATTACACACCAAATATATATGGAAAGAAAATCAAGTCATGAATAGTCATCCTTGCTACAAGAACCATTACATGTACTTGAATAAAATAAAGAATTAAGAAATTCATATTTTACCAATTTTTTCTTAGCTAGAAAAATAGTTGTCAAGGAAAAGTCTTAATGGGAAAATAAAGTTAACATATAATACATGGAAACAAACCTAATCAAGAAGCCAAGTAGTTGGGCTACAATACCAGATAGAAGAGGTATTGGGCAGGGAAAGCAAGGTGATAAACGATCTGTCTAGAACTTATAGGCTTGGGATTTTTATATTGAAGGGCACCATCCTAACTGGGAATGCTGACCAGAGGATGCCTGCCAGGTTATTAAGGTGCAGGTGTTTCTATCTTCTGGTAAGCACTTGATAGATGGACATTGCCTATCATGGGGGTGAGGGTAAGGGCCGAATGAATTTTCAAGAGCAGCATGTGGAAAAAATTTTGGGTGTGTTTCCCAGTTTCATTGTTTTCCAGTAATAAGAAGCATGCAAAATGACTAGCCACCATCATGCATCATGTTTCAAGTGTTACAAAACCCTTAAGAATGTCTCCCTTCTGCTTTCTCACAGATTTTAAACTCATTGAAGCATGTAGATGACAAATATCACATGAAAAACATACAATAGGTAATAGAAATGTTATACTCATCTCAAGGTCCAAATGATATAATGGTTTTTTTTTAATTGGATTCTTGCACTCAAGGATCTACATCTTCATTTCGAGGCCGATTTTGGACATGGCTGAAACCGAGATATTGCAGATTTCAACCGAAACTCGGTCAAAACCTGGTATTATTTCTAGGCCAACAGAAAGTGGTTTTTTGTCCTATTTTTTCTGTACAGCTTATTTGACATTTTAAACTTAATCCATTAATTAGTTTCACCAAAAAAACCACCCAACATGGTACTTGTGGTTTTGACCCAAGTTTGTTAGTGTATGATGAATGATGTTGTACAATAGCCTTATTATAAATACTAAGTCTACATAAAATTTAGCTACTGGAAATGTAAATAAGCTATTGAAACAACCAAAACATACATTAGAATGAGAAACAAGCATACATGATACATTGAAGGAGTTATGTTTCAGTCAAACCTTATTTGGTGCGCACTAATAATGTTAAAATCACTCTAAATGAAAATAATTTTTTTAGATATGAAAACAAAAGATTATTTTGCTGCTATTTTGGTTTTTAGTGAGGTTCTATCATGACAAGATTTTTAGAATTTTTAGATTTGAGAAAAATCCTAGCATTTGAAAGTTGAAAATCACCCCCTACAACTGAAAAATCAGTTTTTGTTCATAAGCTAAGCGGTTGACTTTTTATCCTTTTGGAATTTGATTGTTTAACTTTTTTTATTGGATTCATTTGGAGGGTCGATGTGGATCGAGCAGTCACAAAGAGGACTAAAACCTGGCCCAATTTTGGTGCAATTCTGGTTCTCTACTTCAGCCATCAAACTGGACCAAGAACGGACTAATATATGTTATTTTGAGTGTCCAATGGGTTGTATGGGCCATGTGCCTTGCATTTTTGAGTTTACTTTTGTAATGGGTCAATTCTCTAAACACAAAAATTGGGGATTTAAGTCCTATACGGGATTAAGTAGTACTTTTATGTTTCTTACTTTCTTACTCATTAAGAATATTAGGTTTCTATATTTTAAGTATTCTAGAAGTCCCTAGTTATGTCTTTATCCTTTTCTCAGAGAGAAAGTATTGTTATTTGGTAGTTTTTGAGTCTTAAGTCAAGTAGTTTATATTTTCTAATCGTTTTCCTGGTTACTTTCTATGTAATTGAGTCCTAGCCTCCACTATAAATAGAAGCTTTGTATTGCAGAGAAGTACAATTGATTAATGATATCTTGTGAGCTTTGCTTGCTAGGCTGTTCCTGAGAAAGGATGTTCAACCAGTGAGATAGCCGTGGGTGAAATATCCAAGACTGAGAGAGTCCACCACGTTCACATCCATCCCTTTTGTACTTCTTTTCTCTGCTTTCTATTCTTAATCGACTTCTAATCATTATTTATTATTCTGACAACAAAGTCGCAACCATTGCAAAACAGGAGCACACAACCAGGCTACCGAGTCCAATTAAAGGGTTTTCCTGGGAAGAAATTTCGAGTGTGTATCTCCCAAACCAGATCTCTGATTGCTGCAAGATTTTGATGGTTTGTTGAAAGTCTTAGGAAGACCACTTGATCCAAATTTTGAGGATCATCAGACACTTCCAACTAAGGTTCTTGAAGAATCATCAGAAGTTTTCTTTTTCTTGCAACCAGCATAATCACAACCCAGCCAGCAAAATTGAACTTTTATGGTTTGTTCTCCCATATGGGATCTCCATTCCATCCAAATTTCAGTCCAACCAGAGTCCTATTTGGTGAGATACAATTTATGCAAGTTCCGACCTAAATCTCAGTCTATTTACAGATTCGTTCCTAGTATTGAATCTGATCTATTCTAAGTCTTATTGGAGTTTATGACAGATCCTACTGGGACTGATTACCTTCGTAATTAGTAGGACCTCAAGGGTGCTTGCTTATTTATAAATAATATCTCAAGTAAATGGAATAATAATTATAATATTAGGCATAAATAAGAGTTGTTACTTGGTGTTGTTTACTAAAATATTCTGAACCCAAGGGGCATTTTGAAACAAGTCTGCCTTCAAGATCCAGTAAGATATTCGAGTTCTTTGTCAAAACCTGTTGAAAGAGACAAGTTCAGTGAAAGATATGTGATTTTAAACCCTAGGTTGAACCAGGTTTAGGTCGAAACCTTGACCATGTCCAAACACATCAAACCCCATCGAAACAAGGTTTTGACCCAAACCTGGTCAAAAATACATTGAAACATGGCCCAATCATAGTTGTCACGGCGCCAAGGCGAACCAAGGCGGTGGAAGGTTGTCTAAGCGCTTAGGCGAGAAGGCGCCCGCCTTAAGGCGAACTAGGCGAACAAGTGTTATTTTTTATTTTTCCTATTTTCTAACATTATTTAGTAAGTTATATATACCTTGTATCATAAAAAATCAAGATTAAGCCACATCAAGTCATTAAAAATCAATATTTAGCCACATCAAATCATAAAAAATTAACATTAAGTCATATTAAGTTATAAAAAATCAACATTTAGAGAAATGCTCTTATTCTATAATAAGTTTGACTGGTCAAATGATTTTATTTTTACATGAGATTTTTTGTATTAGTTATAATATAAAACCAGCTTTCTAACAAGTCTAAGATTACTTAAATCTGAGTTGCAATGAAAAAGTTATGCTTCAGTCAAACTTATTTTTAAGTGCGCGAATACTGTTAAAATCGCCTGAATGAAAATAATTTTATGAATATCAAAACAAAATATTTTTTTACCGGACTTTTGGTTTTTAGCAATGTTTTAACATGATAGAACTTATAAAATTTTCATAATTGAGAAAAACCCTAGTATTTAAAAGTTGAAAATCGTCCCTATAACCAAAATCCAGTTTTTGTTCTTGGACTGGGGGGTTGACTTTTTATCCTTTTGGAATTTGATTTTTAAACTATTTTTATTGGATTCAAATAAGGGGTATTTGCTTATTTATGAATAATATATTAAGTAAATGAAATAACAAATAACATTTACTTGAATGATATTTGGCATAAATAAGTGCCGAAACACAAGGCGACATGCAGTGCAACAAGGCGGTTGTCGCCTAGGCCCCAGGCAAACCGCCTGGAAGCCTAGGCGACGCCTTGACAACTATGGGCCCAATACCATTTCAAGCCCAGGTTTCATCTTGGATTCTTGCCAAACCAAGAATATAAACCATGCTTGCAATAAGAGTTATAGATATCTTCCCTCTTTTCTGTTCTAAATTAACAGATAAGTTTAATAAAGAAGGAAAGGCTTAGAAGCTTCTCCCTCAAAGTGTCTCAAATTGATTCAACCAGTTCTTTAATCATCGTTCATTTATTGATCAGGTATCATTGTCCTTCCTCAGTCTACTATAAAGGTTCTGGAATCTCTTATGTGTTCCCTTCTCTGGAAAGGCTAAAAAGCTATTAGATTTCACCCCCTATTAGTTGAGCCTCGGAATGCCTTCCTTGAGAAGAGAGGGTCTTGGTTAAGAAGAATCAAAGAGGTCAACATAGCCGGTATCCTCAAATTAATTTGGAAGCTGGTCGCCAAGAAAAAAGTATTTGGATTGTGGGGATTTATGCAGGGCTGCTCCAAAATGACCACATTTGGATTGTTGCTCCTACCCAAGACGATCATTGGGTATGGAGAAAGATTCTCAATCTCAAACATCTAGCTCTTGGGATTGCTAGCACTAAGATTGAAGATGGTGCCTCTACTAAACTCTGGACCAATCATTAGCATCCTCTAGGAATCCTCCTTCCCTTAGTTGGCTCCAGAGCATAGTTGTAACGGCATCTAGGGGACCCAAGGCGTTAGAGAGGATCCAAAAGCAGGGCAATACCAACAAGGAGACCAAAGCATCCGCCTTGGCGACCAAGGTGCCTAGACGCTTAGGCAACATCTAGGTGTCACGTTGACAACTATGCTCTAAAGTTATCTACAGTTAAGGATGTCAATTCAGTTTAGTACCGGTATTCGGCACGGTTTCAGCACGACACCGAAGGCAAAAGGTAGATACCGAGACCGTACCGTACCCAAAAAAAACCTGTTTTCCAATATCAATATTGTACTGACTCGGTACAGTTTCTTATTTAGTATGACACCGGCTTCGAATTTGGTATGAAAATCAACAAGCCTTGGTTTTATCACTTACTATTTATTGAGGTGGGAACCCATGCTGGATGACAAAAGCCTTTTTTATCAATTATTTTAACAATACACTATGGGCAACCGCAACTCATTAACTATTGTAGTGAGGTGGGCCCAATGTGCACTGGGAGTGGTTCCTCGGTAAATTCGGTTCGGTTCGGTTCGGTACGGAATAGCAAATGGTTTATACATAGAAACCGATACCATACCGTGCTGAGAAAGATTCTTTTTTCTTATACCGATATTGTACCGAATTCCTTCGGTTTGGTTCTGTTCGGAACGGTATTAGCCGATCGGTTTCAGTATCAGTACACGATTTTGATATCGGATTCACACCCTTATCTACAATGCAAGTCTCCATAGGCATTCCTCAGTTGTGGACATCATCCAACCAAATGGTCAGGCTTTCCCTCCCCTCCCATCCCCTCAACTGGCAAAAAATTTGGAACGACCTTCCTTCGATTCCAATAAGACCTCTTGGTTTGGGAGATATTGTTACTTGAGTGCCCTCCTCTACATCTATCTTCAGTTCTGAATTAGCTTGGAATCTCATCAAATCTAGTGGGCCAATCTCCCCTTGGCACAAGATTGTTTGGTTCAAGGGTCATAACCCTCACCATAGATTTTGTCTATGGTGTGCTCTTTCTAACTGCCTCCCAATTTAGTCATTTCTCATTCACTGACAATTACAATCTCCCCTGCATGTTGTCTTTGCTTGAACGATTCAGAAAGTGCTGATCATCTATATTTTTAGTGTCAATTCTCTTCGCAATTTGGTTTAAGCTTTAGATAAATGTTGGCCTAGGTGGAGAAAAATTCACCCCTTCAAGAGGGAATGGATTTGACATAACCTTCGCAGGAAAGTCTTTTTGTGACAAGGTTGGAAAGCTTGCATTCAGAGCAAATACTGCGCATACTTGGATGGAACACAACCTTAGAAGATGGACCTTCAATTCAAGATCCTTCCGCCAGATATGGGACTCCATCGCCTTTAATGTTGCTAGCAAAGTTTCTAGGTCCTCCCTATTTGTGTATACTCCCCCCCAAGGAACAGTCATATTGTTAACTCATGGGGATTTTCCTCCTCCATGATTTCTCCCCCCATCCCTCTAGAGGGGATGTGTTTGTCCTTTGTTTTGTAGTTTTGTTCCTTTCTTTTAATCTTTGCCCCCTAATTTGGGGGCTTCCATGTTTTTTCTCTTCTTTGGTAATGAATATTTATTCACCAAAAAAAAAAAAAGTACACCAAAAGAGAAGCAAAAAGCCACTGTTGCGCAGCCAAGGCAAGATGGTGAACATAATATATCAAAACTACAGAAAACTTGCTCCAAAACATAAGACCCAATACAAAAACAACTCAACAAGTCCAGAGGCATCCCATTTGGCAGCTCACTGGCTGAAGAATTGTAGTCCTTAAGCATCCAGAGGAGTGTGGTGGCTATATAGGACAGCAAGTGCCAGGCCCCTCCAGAAAAGGGATAATATTATCCGATGAAAAACCAATGACTTCAGAACCCATTACGTATGATCTCAATCAATTGTGTGCAGGGGATGAGGCCCAATATCCTGGCACAAACCAAGACACCATCCACAATGGGTCCTAGGAATGTTTGAACAACTCTGCTTAAATTTCCCTTAAGATTCAACATACACCTGAAGGGCCTGCCCCAACTATACAACTGGAAAAGTTTGGCTTGATAGACTACACATAAATGGGGTATTAAACCGTAGACCAGCGAGTAGGAATGTGATGATCAACAGAGTTGTCCTCCTTTGAAATGAATTAAGTTACCTTTGCATTAAGACAAAGAACTTTACCTGTAAGTTTTTTTGGGGTACTTATGGGCAATTTACTGACTAGATTTCAGGCTGTCACACCATTTTAGGTATGTGACAATTTTAGGTCTAGAACAACCAGCAGTACTATCTAGAAGAAGAAGAAGAAGAAGAAAAGAGAATGTAAGCTACCGATTGGAGAGAACAGCTAGACAGCCAATTGGTAGCAGACTAGCAGTAACCCTTGTATTTATAACAATAAATCAAAATAATTACAAGTACACATTTAACTTATGTGGCATACACATAAAACCATAAGGGATACAAGTTCTTTTAGAATTACCCCCTACGCCACTTAACGCTTAACACCACTTTCAAGCTGGTGCATAAATATCACCCATACCCAACTTAGCACAACCTTGGAGAAATACACTTTTAAAGAAGGCTTTGGTAAACAAATCACTGAACAGTTAAAAAAGCTGACAAACAGTGTGGAGATCACCTTCCTCATCACAGAATCTTGAACAAAATGACAATCAACTCCAATATTGTTAGTTCTTTCATGAAAGCCTGGATTACTGGCAATATAGATGGCCGGGTGATTATTAGTTGGAAAACCAAGCTCTTGAAGAAAGATTTTACCCACATCAACTCAACTACAATATGAGCCATAGCTCTATTCTATACTCAGCTTTAGCTAGATCTTGCCACTATAATCCATTTCTTACTCCTCCAAGTGACAAGGCTATCACCAACAAACGTACAAAAACCAGTGGTAGACCTCCTGTCACCTTCAACACCAACTCATTCAGCATCAAAGTAATCAAAAAGACTAACATGTCCATGAGATTTGTAAATAAGACCTTTTTTCTAAAGCATCCTTAAAGAGTTAAAGAGACCGTAAAATACAACATTCAGCCTCCAAATGAACCTGTTTAGGTGTCTCCATGTACTGGTTCATAACAACCAAAATGATATGTTTGGCCTACTCATAGTGAGATAAATAAGCTTACCAACCTGATGCGGATCCGGATTCCAAGGACTGAAATCGGATCGCTTAGGGCCCACAACAATGATAAAATATCTCAAGGTAATGGTTGAGGGGCAATCTTGTAAATTCAGGAACACTTAAGCACTTAAAAGAGTGGAAAATAACTAATAGGGTCAAACTACCATAGAAAATTAGAAAAAAAGGGTTTTTTTTTTTGGAATTATAAGGAGTAGGGGAAATAATATGTCACAACTATAGAGAATAGGGGCTTAGTTGTAATAAGAGGAATAACTCTTTTAAAACAAAAGAAGAACTTGTTTCTTCTTCCCAATAGAAACCATAGCATGCAGTAGACCAGCAAGCTTCGGTAGGGAAAGATCCACCAATTCTTGTCGGCTGGACTTGAAAGTCTGGGTGAAGGGTCGCCTCAGCAGTCTCTACCTAACCCAGTTGGGCTCGGCTTCAAATAGTGCAGGAGAGGACAGATCTAAAGGCTTGCAACAGCATCTGGCGCAACAGTATGGAACCAGGTCTGAATCTGGGTTTGATTCTCTTAGTGGAAGGACCCTTTTAAGGTTAAGACTCTAGGGTTGATGTTGCCCAAGGGAAGACATCCTTCGCTCCAGATCTCAGGTTCTTCTGATAGGTACCAATGGAGATCAACCTCCAAATTTAGGGCTGGAAGTATCGCCCAGAACAGAGTAATTTTCAGGTACAAGAATTAAACAGCAAGAAATAGGAAAAAATTAGAGAACAGAAAGAAGATCAGAAGGGAAAAGAAGAGAAGGAAATTCAGAAAGGGAAGAAGGGGATCACCCACGGGTAGCCATGGTTCACAGCCAGAAAAAAAAAACTTAAATTAATTTCATTCAATCTAAAAAAACTGAACTTCTCCATCGTTTACATGTCCAATATAAAGGAAAAAAAAATCAAACAATTAATGACAACTTGAAAAGAAACTATTGTAAAATTAGAAGCTAGCTAATTTAAAAAGAAATTGTTTCTAAAACAAAAGAAAATCAAATCAAAAGATTTTTTTTTTCCTAAGTTCATCGTGCAACTGCATCAGCTCTCCCGGTCTTAAAAGAACTCGACTCCGTCGAGTTAGGTCGTGCTCTCAAGATACCCTTGGAAGTTACTCGTTGATGAGGTGGCACGTATCTCGAAGCAAAAGATGGAAACATAACACCAAGAGGAGGGAGAGTAGGCTGACGTGTCACTGGAGCTGGAGCAGGAGTCAGTTGACGATGTGGCATGTCTGATAATGCATGTAGCCTCATTAAGTACATACAACTTCCTTGCTTCACCTTAATGGTGTTCCGTGCACCATCATAGAGAATGCCTGCATATCGCTGCCAAGGTCGCCTAGAAGAATGCCGCAGTGCGCCAATGGAATGACCAAGCAAGTTACATGGTACTGTAATGGCCCAAATTGTAAGTGTACTCGAACAACTGCAGTGGCCTCTTCTCGAGCTGTGGGTCCAAAACCTCGCCCGGGAATCTTCTTGAAAAGCTGCTTCTGTGGAAGGTTGTGCTCGAACAAATTTAGCAGATATAAAATTTGCTTCTGCCCCAGTATCAACAACTGCATGAAAATCAGTAGGGTCGGAGCCATGCAGGAGAATACCCTTTTGTCTGAAGAGAGGAGCCTTATCAACTAGTCTATTCGAAAAGGATGAAAGGCTAACTGAATGAGCTTTTACAACCTCATCTTCATCATCGGCAATATCATTGTCCTCGAGGGGATAAGGATATAAATGAGATTCATCTTCACTCTTCTCGGTCGGCTGCTTCTCTGCTACGTTCACAGAACGAGTCTTGTTGAGACACTTGTTGGAATAGTGACCCTTCCGACCACAACTATGGCATATGATATTCTTCACCCCAACACTATCCTTATTGAACTCTGACCTTTTTTCTTCAATTCTACGAGCTTCAGGCTTCTTTTCCTCCATATGTGGTAGTCTATAAACCGAAGGAGTCTTGAGCATACTCTTCCAATAAATGGACTTCTCTTCAGCTGTCTTGGCATGAGCCGCTACCACAACAACAGACCTGAAATCAATGTTAGCCAACTCAGGTCGAATCTCAGTACTTAACCCACTGATATATCGTAGCACCTGTTGCTGGTCTGTTTCCTGAAATCGACACCTTGAAGACATTTTGTGGAATTCGAGGGTGTATGAATCCACATCTTTGTTCCCTTGTTGCAGGTTAAGTAATTTATGGAACATTACCTTTTCATAATTAAGAGGAACAAATTTTTCAGTCAGGATCTGCTTTATGACCTCCCAATTGGTGAAAGGTCCAAGTCTTCTAACAAACCTTGCATGTAGTACATCATCTCACCATGAACATGCATACCCAATAAACTTTGTGATGATGAGTTCACACTTCTTCACGTCTGGAAGAGACATACGCAAAAATTCTCTCCACTTTGGTAAGCCAGTCAATGATGCAGATACGGCTGCCCTTTCTTGGTTGGACCAGCATGACCGACTTTGGAAGCCAAGAGCCAAGAAGAACGGGTCCAGCCCAGGGTTTTGGTCCAACAAGGGTTGGAAATAAAATTAGTAGTTTACTTAGTATTTTATTTCATGCTTTTATTTTCCACACTTGAACGTAGGAGTATGATTTATTTCCTTGCTTTGGTTTCCTTTTTATAGTTATTTCCTAGTTTAGGTTAGTTTCCATTTCAGTTAAGTTTCTAATTTCATGTTCTTATTTTCCTATATATTGGTTGTAATCGATTGAAGATTTAGAGAGCAATTTGATTATTGAATGAATGTGTGAGTGTGATCCTCCTTTTCCCCCTCTCTACTCTGATTTTCCCTCCCTTCCCTAAGGGTTCTCCATCAATCAAGAAACTCCTCAGGTCGCTTTTCACCACTGAACTCGGGAACCTCAACTTTGATGCCATAATCTCTGTCAGAAATTTGCCGGGTAACATCCTAGGGAACAACTGGATCAAGTTGCTGCCTCTGCGGTGTATCTTCGATCCGTAAAGTGTTGAGCTGAGGAGGTAATGTAGAGGATTCTTCTTCAACTCGCTTGTCAGACCTCTTCATAAAGGCAGTCATCTCTTCCATAAACTTGTCAAACTGAGCTTCAGTCCTCTCAGGCCTAAATTCAGTATTCTGTTGGTTCTCGTCTAACTCGCGATACAATTTGTTCAACTCAGCATTGGTAACGTTACCTGTCATGGTTAGAGAAGTGTAGGAAATTTGCTCTGATACCACCTGATGCGGATCCGAATTCCAAGGACTGAAATCGGATCGCTTAGGACCAACAACAATGATAAAATATCTCAAGGTAATGGTTGAGGGGCAATCTTGTAAATTCAGGAACACTCAAGCACTTAAAAGAGTGGAAAATAACTAATAGGGTCAAACTAGCATAGAAAATTAGAAAAAAAGGAGTTTTTTTTTTGGAATTATAAGGAGTAGGGGAAATAATATGTCACAACTATAGAGAATAGGGGCTTAGTTGTGATAAGAGGAATAACTCTTTTAAAACAAAAGAAGAACTTGTTTCTTCTTCCCGATAGAAACCATAGCAGGCGGTAGCCCATCAAGCTTCGGCAGGGAAAGGTCCACCAATTCTTATCGGCTGGACTTGAAATTCTGGGTGAAGGGTCGCCTCAGCAGTCTCTACCTAACCCAGTTGGGCTCGGCTTCAAATAGTGCCGGAGAGGACAGATCTAAAGGCCTGCAACAGCATCTGGCGCAACAGTATGGAACCAGGTCTGAACCTGGGTTTGATTTTCTTAATGGAAGGACCCTTTTGAGGTTAAGACTCTAGGGTTGATGTTGCCCAAGGGAAGACATCCTTTGCTCCAGATCTCAGGTTCTTCTGATCAGTACCAATGGAGATCAACCTCCAAATTTAGGGCTGGAAGTATCGCCCAGAACAGAGTAATTTTCAGGTACAAGAATTAAACAGCAAGAAATAGGAAAAAATTAGAGAACAGAAAGAAGATCAGAAGGGAAAAGAAGAGAAGGAAATTCAGAAAGGGAAGAAAGGGATCACCCACGGGTAGCCATGGTTCACAGCCAGAAAAAAAAAAAAAAAAAAAAAAAAAACTTAAATCAATTTCATTGAATCTAAAAAAACTGAACTTCTCCATCGTTTACATGTCCAATATAAAGGAAAAAAAAATCAAACAATTAATGGCAACTACTTGAATTGAAACTATTCTAAAATTAGAAGCTAGCTAATTTAAAAAGAAATTGTTTCTAAAACAAAAGAAAATCAAATCAAAAGATTTTTTTTTCCTAAGTCCATCGTGCAACTGCATCACAACCAACCTTCAATACTGATGCTTATCTGCAAACTCTCTACCATCACATGTCGCAAGCTTCTAGTGAGTATCCATTGAAGTATCAATTGGTTTAGAGGCCAGCATACCAGTCTCGAAACAGAAAATGAAGCACGTATACTAATACCCTTTTTACTCCAAACAAACTCAATACCTAGAAAATACCTGTGAGCACCCAATCTTACTTCTAAAAGTGTTCCTGCAAATAGATTTTGACACCTTCAATTCCAAACAAACCAATGCCAAGAATGATAATATCATCACTATAAACCACCAAAACTATCACCTTCGAACCTTGGCAACGAACAAACACAAAGTTATCATAGCACCATTGTGTAAAACCACAACCAGTAATAATTTTCTTGAGCTTATCAAACCAAGCTTGTGGCCATTGTTTCAGACCATAAATTGTCTTATGAAGACTACAAGCTTTCCTTTCATCCCCCCCCCCCCTGAGGGACATATTGAGAAGGTTGCTCCATATATACCTCCTCAAGCAAATCACCATTGACACTTCACAATATCCTTACGTGAAGGTAAATCAACTAGATCCCATGCTTGGTAACTTAAAAGAGCATCCAAGTCTACATCCACAGTTGATCTCCATCCAGGATGAGACAAAGCCCCTTGATAGCTTTAGGAACATAATGGGCCAATAAGGAGAAACCAAATACATAAAGGGCAGCGTTTTATCTGAATCTTCCCAACCAGTAACAGGTTTGCTTTCTTTGGAATGAGCTCGCAGAGACTCAACCTGAAGACTTCAATCATAGAGTGGTTTTATAGATAGAACTAAATCTTGGTTGAAACTGACCTAAATCTCCGAGTTGTCTCATCCTTGGGCTTAGCCAGTGTCAAAATCTCGTAACAAGATCCGTTAAGTCTCGGTTTCAGTCCTAAACAAAACCATATATGAAACCGAGATCTCAATCCTTGGTTTTATAAGACTCTTCTTTATCATTGGAACTAACAAAAAGAGATTGAGCTCTCTTGCCTTACTTTTAGCCATACGGAATGTTCATTTTTTGTAAGGGTTATAGTCAAGAGAAAAGGTTTGGAATTGGACCTCCTTTGTCTGGGAAGTTTTCTCGATTCTCTGATCATTGAAGCGGACTCCCTTTTTCTTCTTTGGAACACCAGGTAGCTTGCCTATCATATTTTCAATTCTTGAATAATCCATATCACTTCTAGTTCTATTGTAACAAAAGATTCCCTTTTATGTGGAAAAGGCCCGTATCAATAATTATGATCTTACATATGGACAATTCCTCAGTATCTTGTTCATTCGCAACAAAATATTTTCTGTACCGGATTGCATTTTTCAGAGTTGCAACTATCCATTGCAAAGAATTTACTTTGTACAGGTAATTGCTCAATACCCAAGTAGGCTTCCAAAGTTGAGGGAATCGTGCTTATCACAACTCCCTCATGAAAAAGAAAAAAGAAAAGATAAAACTTGTTATTTAATTGTTTCTAAAGCATGGGCTGGCATTTCCTATTTGCTAGTAGTGAGTGATGTTCCAGTTTTTTTGTAACTACCTTTCGTCTAATATGGAGAACCTAACTCTCCTAAACCGGGGGAGCATTACCTGTTTATTATTACATAAAAGCTTTACCCAGAGAGCAGGCAACAAAGCTAAGTAGATTTGCTAAGCAGATGTGAAATCAATCTCACTGAATGAACGACGAAGAAGGAAAGAAGACAATGATTGAGAACAAAACAGCGCAAAGCAGATCCGGAAAGAAAAACAGTGACTGCAGGAGGAAAAGCAGCCAGAACCGATATACCCCTTATCCATCCAACTAGAAGAACAGACGGCCAGGCGAACAAGACTCATAAGAAGAAGAACTAAAAACTAGCTACTAGTAACAAGTGGAAGGAAGAAGACGATAGCAAGGATTGGGGAGGAGCATTTCCATTGCTAACTCTCCAGTGGATACATATAATTCAAAAGAATAAGTGAGTGATCCATACACAACATCTATTTCTTTTACCAAGGGTTCCACCAATAGATATGTTTCCACAAACATAGTTGTCAAGGTGACACCTAGGCGCCACCTTGGCGTCCAAACGGTTTTGTTGGAGACTAGGCAATTGTCGCCTTATTCACTCCCATTTCATTACTAGGCTAAAGAAACCATTCAAATAAATTACAGAATACCCTGGATAAACACTGCCAGATGAAAGGCACCAAAATAAAGTCAATACATTCAATTAAAGTACCATCACAAACTAAGCAACCTAGTTTTCAAGTATAACACTATGTTAAGTACACCAAAATTATTTATTTATTTATGGCATTGTTTTTATTTCTTTGAACATCAGGAAACTGCCGAATTGGACTTGTTAACACATACATGAAATGAAGCTGAATTACTTATTCAACAAAGACATTAAAAGGGTGGAAAAAAAGAAGAAAAAAAATGCTCAAACACCCACTCATAATGCAGTCGGAACTTGGAAGTCGATGCAAATCCATTTTAGGTACAAAACCAATAATAGTGACTAGTGACAGACGGAGAAGCAGCCAGGAGATGTGAAATACTGATAGCCCATTTTAACAAGAGGCATAATACACGTCTACAGGTGAATTATACAAGGAGATGGTAATGCAATTAGAGTCCAAGCTTAAACGTTGGTATATTAACTAAAACAGTAATAGGAGAATATATAACACCTGAATTGCATGCCACTGATGATAGCTCTTCACGGAAGATCCGAACTCGTTGCTTGGTAGATGAAGTTGAAACCGATAGCGCAGCAGAGCTCAACACTTCCATTGATTGCTCCATTGAATAAGATTGGAGATCCGAAATGAATCAGTGAATGCTATTTTCAGACTGACGAAACCAAGTTCTAATAAAGTATCTGTTGAACTTGATAAAGCAAATGGCTGAATAGAGATCTTCTCTCTGGCTCTTCAATCACTGAATGCAACTCAATATTAGAGCTTTTAGATTAGATTTTTATGCTGCAAAGCTTACAGTACAGTGCGGATGAACAGAAATTTTCCGATTTTCGCTGTACTTTTCTTTTACGATGATACGATCCAGTGTTTTGATCTGCGAGTTGTTTCCCAGGTGATATATTAGGGTTACAGGGCAGCAGAAGAGATGGAACGCTTCCGGAATCCGGAAAGCCGAAGGGAAGTGAGGTGTGTTAGGGCAAGGTGATAAAAAATGGTCCAAAAAGATGGCTGGAAATGTAGCCACTAAAATTAGAACCGTCTGATGCGAATCTCCTATACACTACTCTTGAGTATGAAATACTGAAATGCAAAGGTCCTTGTTGATAGGGCGAGCAACATACACTCGTGGCTGATTTGGAAAATCGCTGTCAATGTTGAGAGTCCTTGGAAGCTCAGTTACACAAATGTCAAAATCCAACGGTGATCTCTTCTTCTTCTTCTTCTTTTTTTTTTTTTTTTTTAATGAAATTATCTCTCTTTGCTTCTCCCATGTGTGTTATTTGTTATCAGATGTGTCTTACACGAGATCTTTTAATGTCACCACAAAGGATCCCATTAGACGAGAAAGGTCGGCTCTTTGTATTGAACTTTGCCAATGGGAGAGGATGATACATTGTATAATTGTATTGACATCTTACACGCTAAGTCAGTAACGAACAATGAAATAGTATATTTAATGAATGATAGGGGCCATGTTTTTATTTAGGAGAGAAGAGAGAGACAGAGAGGGAGGTACACATTGTCTATGTGGGTTTGTGTTTTTTATCTAGATTAGTTGATAAGGTTTTGGTCTTAACGGTCTAATTGACTGTCAATTATGAATTGGAAAAGTCTTATACGAGAGTGAAAGAGGATGTCATCTTCTAAAGGAATGCAATCTTTTGGAAGAGTGGAAGAATGAAGAGTTTCTCATGGGAGTGGTCTTCCAAAAGTTTGAGACTTTAAAAAAACGAAAAATGAGTGAAGTCCTCTAAGATGTGGAGTCTTCAAGAAAGTGAAGTCTTCCAACTTAGAAGAAGAGTCATATAAAAAGTGAGAAGTTTCTATCGAAGGGGGTAGTGATATCCAAGAGAAAAATGAGAATGGAGAGAATGTTGTGTATATGGATGCTTAGATTTGAGAATTAAATTACAAGAATTGTATTGTATATCTTTTTTTAATCTTAGTTGAATATTAAATCTCACTTCGTACACGTAAGTTGTATTGTCAAATCACATAATTCTCGTCTCATGCACTTATAGTTTCTACATATACACTTTCGTGTATCATATGTGATCGTATGTATGTGTCAACCCAACAATTGGTATCATAGCTAAAAAATGTTGACAACTAAATATAAGGTTGACGATTCGGGTAGGCGGTGAACATTAACTTATTAAAAAAAAAAAAGACAAATAGAAATAAAAAGATTTTGGGTGTGGGGATTGATAGAGTTACCATGGCTTATCAATGTAAAGGAAACATGTTGTAGGTTACGAAAAATGTAGTGTATACACTAATAGTATGGCTCGAGGAAAATAAGAGCATCAGTGGAATCTTCAAAACAATTGAATCTCCCAATGATGAAATAGGAGTCTTATAAAATGGAAGATCTACCTATTACTAAAAGAAATAGTAAAGATCCAAAAGAAAAATGAGAGGGGAGATAATGGTGTACAAAGGGATTTGTATTTTATTAGGATTCAAGCTATGAGAATTGTATTTATCTCTTATTTTGGTTTTAGTTGAAATTTAGATTTTAGTATGTGGACAATAGGTGGTATTGCCAAATCATATAGTATTTTTTTTTTATGTGCTTATAGTTCGAGTATATACACTTTAGGAAAAGATTGTGCATGTCATCAGGGTGCCCAACATGTGTCACCCTCTCTCATCCCTATTTAGAAAAGATCCCCTTGCCCTTCTATGCTCAGCCTATAATTGGTGAATGTCGCTAATTTTTCGTAAGCTGACGACATACCCAACCTTCTCTCATACACTTTTGTAGGTTGTACATAATTGTGTGTTATATTGAATCTCCCAATGGTGAAAGAGGAGTCTTATAAAATGGAAGATCTACCTATTACTAAAAGAAATAGTAAAGATCCAAAAGAAAAAGGAGGGGAGATAATGGTGTATAAAGGGATTTGCATTTGATTAGGATTCAAGCTATGAGAATTGTATTTTATCTTTTTTTTTTTTAGTTGAAATTTAGATTTCAGCTTGTGGACAATAGGTGCTATTGCCAAATCATATAGTATCTTTTTTTTATGTGCTTATAGTTCGTGTATATACACTTTAAGAAAAGATTGTGCATGTCATCAGGGTGCCCAACATGTGTCACCCTCTCTCATCCCTATTTAGAAAAGATCCCTTTGCCCTTCTATGTCCAACCTATAATTGATGCATGTCGCTAATTTTTCGTAAACTAACAATATACCCAACATTCTTTCATACACTTTTGTAGGTTGTACACAATTGTGCGTGTTATATTATAGTTGTTATAGTTTCAGCCTACCAATACAACACTCATTTTTCTTAATTATAAATATTAAAGAGAAATGTTTTACAGATATATAAATATAAAAAATTAAAAATAACGTATATTCAAAAAAAGGGATAAGGTTCCCCACAATGTCGAGTGTGGAGAGGATTATGCAAACACACAAATGGTAATCCTGAAAAAAGTATCATCTACGTGGGACCCACATATTCAGATTAGAAGATAAAGAATAATAAAAAAGGCAAGGAAACCCTTCCAAACAAGCATTCCTACTCCAAGACAGAGTTGGGTGTGAAAATACCCAATGTGCATAGGGTAGTTGGGCATTTTCAAACCTAACTAGGTTTGGGCGTGGAGAACACTAGACTGACAAGGTTCTTTTCTCCATTAAAAAATCCATGTGAGAGGTAAATTCCACTTTGACGTTACAGGAAAATTTGTCCTTTTAAAAAACTCAAGTAATTGTTTTATAAAAAATTAGAAAAATAATATATAACTTAGGAAGTTGTTTTACCAAAATAGCGATGGTATATTAATCATCAATACTTTTGGATCCCATGGAGGACTCCACTCTTATGTAGTTTGATTTTTTCCTTCAATCAATCATCTTTAAACATGTTTGTTACACATGTCAACTAAAATATGTTAAATAGCATAAGAAATAATAATATATATATATATATATATTTTAAAAGTTGCTCCACTTAGTGGAGCAACATTTTCATTGCGCAATGGTAAGGTTGCTCCACTGTGACTAAGTGGTCACATGTGCAAATTAAGAAATAACTTCACTGCAAAAGGGGGTAAGGCTTCATACATTATGATTCTCCCTAGACCTCGTAATGGTGGGAGGCTCATGCATTGAGTAGGCCCTTAATTAATTTTATATAACTTTTTTTTTTACTACGAAACATATAAACCCTTTCAAACAGCCATTCCTACGTCCAGACAGAGTTGGGTGTGAAAATACCCAATGTACATAGGGTAGTTGGGCCCTTTCACACCTAACTGGGTTTGGCCGTGGGGAACATTAAATTGACAAGGTTCTTTTATCCATTAAAAAATCCATGTGAGAGGTAAATTGCACTCTGACGTTATAGGAAAAATATTCCTTTTAAAAAACTCAAGTAATTGTTTTATAAAAAATAAAAAATAATATATAACTTAGGAAGTTGTTTTACCAAAATAGCGATGGTATATTAATCATCAGTACTTTTGGATCCCATGGAGGAATCCACTCTTATGTGGTTGGATTTTTTTCCTTCAGTCAATCATCTTTAAACATATTTGTTACACATGCCAACTAAAATATGTTAAATAGCATAAGAAAGAATTAAATATATATATATATATAAACTATTTTTTCATTGCGTAAAGGTAAGGTTGCTCCATTATGATTTGTAACCAAGTGGTCACAGGTTCAAATTAGGAAATAATCTCTCTGCGAAAGGGGGTAAGGCTACATATATTATGATTCTCCACAGACCTTGTAGTGGTGGGAGATTCATGCACCGAGTAGGCCCTTAATTAATTTTACATAAAAATTTTTTTTACTACTAAACATATAAACCTTTGGGAAAATCATGAAGCAACTCCTCGAGCTATAGATGCGTCCCTCTAGAATCTTTTTTTTTTCTTTGTACATTTTAGATAATTGCAACAAGAGATATCTCTGATACCAAAGCAAGAGAAAGCTCACTTGTTCATAAAATGATATTTTGGATACTGATCTAGATTTATACTGTAATTTAATTTGAGAGAAGCACCCACATCAAATTTTATGACAAACTCATTCAAATCCTTTATTTATTTATTTTTTATATATTTTACAAAAAAATAGTCTTTTGTTTTTATTATGAAATCCTATTGGATTGAAATTAACCTTGGCTATATAACTTTGAGTTTTTCCATGAATGTGATTTCCATCATGGTAAAACTAAAATATATATTTGCTTTGCCAATTCAATCTTTTTTCTTTTTTTTCTTTTGTAATTATTGATGTTACAAATGATTGTGATGTTTTCAAAATTTGTAATACATATTTGGGCTCTCAATTTTCATTATTTTTTCTATCAAAATTGTTCGTCCATGCACAAAGTTGGGAGGATGTATAATAATGGTTAAAATATTGGTAATATGCATGTCCGTACATTGGATGTATGCTAATACTATTCGGGTTGCATATGTCTTATATTATGTAATGATCTACATAATTATAATTGGTTTGTATTTGTAACTGTGTCAAGTTTGAGGTCTATTATATGTACAGGGTAAAATTGTAATAGTGTAGGGATTAGGGTTTTTGGGTTCCCTATATATTGTTTGTGTGGAAAAACCCCAGTTACAAGCAAAGGGGAAATCACTTTGTGAGATGGAGAGTGGTGTAAAACGTTTTTCAAATTTAGTGAGAAATATAAGAAATTTTGCCAAACCACATTAAATATTTGCATTGTGTGTGATTGTTTACTTGGGTTTTCTTCCTTTGGTTGTGCATTTGTCTCCAACAAAAATTGTTAGGATTCCACATAGATGACAGAAATAAAAATTCCACATCGGAAGTAGGTAATCAGATGTGGAGACTTATAGGTATTTGAACACCCTCTCCTTAATGGTTAGCTTCAGATGATGAGTTTTACCCAAATCCCTAACAAATATTTAAGAGGATTTTTTATTAATAAACTATGAAATTTGATATAAGGCTAATATAGACCATGTTCTTTTTATTCAACAATCAGAATGGACACTTCATCTATCCACATGGCATAATATGTATCTTGTGATGTTTGGAAAAATAACAAACCATTGTATCAATAAAAATTTGTCTTTTTTATGTCAGAATGAGAGGATAACCATTTTTTTTTTTTAAGTCCATCAATGTCCATATTTTAAATACAAAATTTATCTTAGTGGAATGTCCATGGAAATGTAAAGAAATATCTCAACAAATAAATTTGTTAGGACTAGATGACAAAATACTAAGACATTATTGATAAGGAACACGTTCTACTCAAAAAACAGGAGAGAAAGAAGAAGATAAGGAATATGTGAAAAAAATCAATAAATAAGGGATACTATATACATAGCAAACATACTAAAACCTTGTTGTCAAGATGATTGTTTGCCAAAAAAGGATAGGGTATCCAATAGCTAATCTATTGACCTTACCAAACATTACTTAATATGCTATTCCTTTTGTATATTTTATAAGAATGATTAGAATTAAGCAAAAAAAGATGCAAGTCCAATGACATAGACGGGAATAATATATTTCCCACACCTCAATTTACCATATGGCATGCCAACTTGGCAATTCCAAACCTTTTAATAGGAAGTGAACACCATGTCTTAATCAAGTTCCACATTTTCCCATCTAGTTTTGGGGATCTAGAATTGTTGGAAGGATTGCATTTTCTCACATTTACTTTACTTTACTTTGATAGTTGGTAAAGTCAAATTAGACAAAATGGATTATGATAGCATATCCGAAAATTTTCCTACTTGTTAGAAACGTGGGAATAATTTTAATTTTAAATTTCTGTTAAGTTTACAATGATTTAGAAAGAAAAAAAGTACCATAAACTGATGGCCCTAGGATGCATTTTTAGTCCACATGAAGATTTCCCTTAACTGATAAACAAGGGGGGAGGGGGACTTTTCATTGTAATTTCTTAATTCACTTACTTGGCAAATAAACATTGATAACAGGTTACTAATATGACAAGGTCAAAGACGCATACTAGTATTTCTTCCGAAAATGTAGCTTATCCTGCGTCCCCTAGACAAATGAATAAACCCCATGGTCTACTACCTTCATATACCCCTCGTGTCTCTCTTATCACACTAGTTGGGATCTCAACAGGGTAGAAATAGAGGCTATAGAATCAGAATCAGATCGGAATCGGCCATGATCGATCCCAATTCGACATGGTTGATTTTTGGTCCAAAATTATAGAATCGCATGAGTTTTAGATCTGAGAACTGATTCTAAGGTTTTTGGGACCAATCCTGATCTAGATTGGAATTGATAAAGACCGATTGAATTCCATCCCATGTATTTGACTGCATGCAAACATGAATGCCATTGAGTTGATTCCAGCCTAAGTTATTTTGATGCAAAAAGTTGATATACTTGCACTCTTGACCTCCCAAGGGAACTAATCACTGATAATCTGAATGAGAGGTCTAAAGAAAGTAATGATATGCAATTAACCACAGTAACCAGAGGCAAATGAAGAGGATGAATCAGGTTCTCGTACGATCTTGATCCACATACAATATTTTCGTACGAGAAACTGGTCCACACTCACAACTGAACAGTGATCTTTAACATAATGAAACATAACACAATATTCCGAGATTGGGTTGATGTAATTAACTCACATCACAAAAACTTCAAGGGCCGAAAGTGATGTCCAACACTCCAACCTCCAACCTCCAACCTCCAACCTATGTTAGAGAACACCCATAAATATGGTAAGGCACAGAAAATGATCTTAAATATGTTACGATAATGTTCAGAATGATGTATAGAGGACCACAACCAGCTTTTGAAAGAACAAGGAACAAAGCTATCCAAGTAGAAAGGGATCATAAAAGTTAAAACTTCAGCCGAAGGCCATGCTAATTAACTTCAAATCTTAACACACCTTTGGTGGTGAAAAGATAGTTATTTCCAAATCTGATTCTGACACTTACAGAACATTTAATGGAATGGAATTTCATCTATCCTCCCCCAGTCCCCCATCTCCCCTCACATATACATTTCCCCCCCCCCCCAGCCCCCCACCTCTCATCTCCAGTGTTGCCTTGTAAAAGAATCTGTAACTCTACTAGTAAGTCAATATATGAAGCTCTGAAGTTAGAATGTACATACCCTGTTAGTATTTCTTCAATGCTTGCTCACTTGTCAATTCAGTCAATCAACTTCCCTGAACCTTCTGCTTCTTGCTCTCTCAGTTCTGCTTAAGACCAAACCTGGAGGCACAATAAAGACATCTAATGCAAAAATTCAGTCAAAATTTGAGTTTCAATACAAGATAAAGGGCTTAAGCCAGCACAATCAAAACAATAGTTGCAAAAAAAAAAAATGTAAAGCAGAAAGTAATCTTATTCTGAAATCTGAAAGTAATCAAGTTATTAATGATTGGATAAAACCAAGAGGTGGCCACTCCTACACAAAATCATAAAAGATCTCCTCTGAGATCAAGTGATTCCGACGAATCTAGCATTACCATGTGATAATAACTACCATATCAGTTTTGCCAATGAAGATCATCACCATTATTATAACAAGCACAAATGGAGATTTGCATATTCATTTATAGGTCAGGTATACGTTTATCAGAATAATTACTAAGACTTTGGAAGTTTGCTGATTACACTGAAAATTCTGTGCTGTGGTAGACCCACGTATCAGTTCTTTTCATACTTTACGGACTTGTTTGTTCTATTCAGAGAGGGGGGGGGGGAAGCAACTTGACTTCACTGCAAATAATTTTTTTTTTGTTCTAATTTAATTTAAAAACTTGAAAAAGTGTGATTAACCAAACCATAAATAAGTCAAGGAAAATAACAATAAATATCATACCTGCTACATCAGTTATATAGGATCAAAAGAGCCCCCAAGCACACTATGATGTTAAAAGGAAATCTTATTATATAAGTAAAACTTAAACCAGAGGGCAACCATCCTGATGCAGATGATTTTGGGGGAAAAAAATAAAACCAATATGTTTACTTAATCACTTAAGAATCACATGACCGACAGTAGCATGATTTGAATCCTCATCCTCTCCAACTAGTTGATTTCAATTGCTTCTATGACTATTCCATGATTTGAGGATCAGACAAATCTCAATTCTCAAGATGTCAATGTCTTATATTCTTAGGATCAAAAGTTGATTTAGTAGTTGCAGAACTGAAACAGAATACTGAGGAGTATCTGATGTAAAATTTGAAGCAAATCAAATGACTGAAACATGAGTTTGTAACTTAAAATGATTTCCCAGTCAGTTCCAGAAATTCACAATTTTCTCTCTTTCAATGGTCATTATATCTGGACTAAGAATGCCAATTATAGTGCAATCTAACCACCTCAACTCAAAACCTCAAGCATTGTGTCTGGAGTCTGGACATGGTGGTTCCACATATAGCCAAATTTGAAAAGGGGAAAGACATATTGGCCCCAACATCAGTTGGGGATCAGTGACCCACAGAGTGGTACTTGCCATTGCTGGGAGTGAGGTATCAACCATGCAGCATTTAATACACCAGAAAAACCTATTTGCATAAGGACAACTTCATTTCTTTGCAGAACTACAAAAGTATTCCAACACAACCAACAAAGGGACAAAGACTAAATAAATACAAAGTAAAGGACTAAATAAATACAAAATAAAAGGAATAAAGCTTTTGAAATTTGAACCAGATTAATCCAAAGATACCCATTGTCCCTTAATAAATTCCCCAACCAAAAACAACTCCAAATACAATTCCATGAACATCATAGCTACCCTTTTTCTTTTTCTTTTAAATTCCCTACTTACAGCAAACTGTCAGCCTTTGAAGGTAACCTCCTAAAGAAGCTCAAAGCAGGGGAAGGCAACTTGCTTCTGAACCTGGGAGGCCTCAGAGCATAGAATCCCCACAAACCCACCACTACCCGAAATGGTGTTGCATAGAACACCACTGCTGCTATCAAACAGAACACAATGAACAAGAAGGTAGCTCTTGGGTCTCTCCAACTCAACAGAGCTTGGAACCGTTCACCTTGTGTGGCTAAGTCACCAACCACAGTCTGTATCCTTCCTGCCACACTCCTCAACCGATCATACCTCACCCGAATGAGATCAGCGCTGCGGGTAGTCGGGAAGGTATCGAATTCCTCATCTAATTCATCAGCATAAACCGTCTCCGCGCAAGAGAGCCTAGTGTCCATGTGGGGAGGGTGGCGCGGCCTTGACCGGTATCGCCAGAGCCCGGTGAGTGATAAACAGAGCATGATGAACGGCAGGATTAGTTCAGGAAACACGTTGAGCACAAGGAAGAAGATCATGAATAGAACCGAATAGACCGGTTTCTGCCAACTACGGACCATCTCGAGCCATTTCCCCAATGCAATAATGCTCGATAGAACCGAAACAAGGCGGAAGAAGTTAGCCTTACTACGCCTCATGCTCCACATATGAGAATCATGGTCGAGCATGTATTCGACCACTTCCCGGCCAAGCGGCGGCTCCGCCCGGTTCAACCGGGCCGCCACCACATTCATCGCCTGATACCTCAAGCTCTCCAGCTGGTTCACCGACAAGGGCCGGACGTAATGCATCTTGGGCAGTAACGGCAAAGTATACATATGGAACACGTTAGCCATGTTGGCGCAAGTAAACCTGATGGCCAAGTGGAGCTCTCCCATTTTCTTCACCCCCGAAGTGTGCAGCATCAGAAGAGGATACGCATGCGTATACACTCGATCAGATTGTAGCGTAGACAACCGGATTCTGACTTTTCCGATACGAGAATCTCTTGCTCCCACGCCGGCCACGGCAGACTTATCGGTGTGGGAATTGTCGAAGACGCCGACAGTGATGACAGTGCAGGGGTCGAAAACTTCCCACGTGTACTGCTCGTTCCACTTGGGTGCTAAGTTGTCAACCACAGTCCGAGTTCGAACCCATTTTTGACCGTACTTCGCGACACAATAGGAGTCAGTGGATCCTCCTTTGCCGTCCTTGATCTTCATCGGCATCAACCCAGTGGCTCCCAAGATTCCCATCTCAAGGACACCAATGTGGGGCTTCCAAAGCGACTTCGCCGTCGGCCGTACATCGCTACTGTACATGGTGGATTCGTCCAGGACATGGTAGCCACCGTCGAGAGAGAGGCGGAGATGGATCCTTGAACCAAACCGGCTCACTACTTTTGGTTCGGCCAAGCCCATGTTATAGTGGGTGTCGAGGGTGAACCATTTGGAGACCGTTTGTTTGTCATCGGTTCGGCGTTCGATTGCAGCTACAGGGATTAGAATGCGACCCAGAACCTCATCCCGGCCTGGTCCGATACGGTCCTCAATGGAGAGCATTAGGTAGTCTTCGAACGGTTCGGCGACGACGAACATCGTATCTTCGTTCCAGAATGGGTTCGATGGGCTCCGGTTCGACATGGCTGTGGAGACTCTGGTCTTCAATACCTGGTTTCCGACTTGGGCTTTCGCTGAAAGCTCCGGGAACCTCGCCATTGTCGAGCCCTTTTCGCCTGGAACGATATCCTGTGCTTCAATGATGGTTACACGGAGATACCAGAGCTTAGGTGAGAGATAAACCTTGGATTTGATGGAACAGAGGCCATCGAAGTGTACATTAGCAGCCTTGGAATGCCAAGCTTCAGCAAAGGCTTCATCTGCTTGGGTCCCGAACCAGACCGAGACCATCAACTCACCTCCCCTGCCTTTCTCCCCTTTCTTATCTTCCATACGATACCATTGCGGAGCCAGTTGGCTATCAGGCGGAACCCTTTTTGGAACCTCGTTTAAATCGAACCAGATTCGACCCAAGAAATCATCTTTGTTGTTCTCTTTAACATAAATCTCCACCATTGATGACTGGATACAATCCTTGGAGAAAGCGAAGATTTGATCCCAATCTGGGTTACTCAAGTTCGCTCTTTTAGTAATCCCTCTGTAGTTCCCAAGCTTCACCTCTGCAACTACTTCACCACCACCAAAGATCGAAAAGTCGCGAGCTTTAACGACCTTGACATAAAGATACATCATTTGCTCCACCAGATCATAAGTCGAACTGGTCTTGTCTTTGTTGGTAGCACCTCCTCCCAAATGAGGACTAGTTTCTTTGAGGGTGAACTCATTTGAACCAGAAGAACTAAAACCCCCAATGCCGCCACCACCACCACCACCACCACCACCACCAACACCGGCAATGTTGGGAGTGGGGATAGTTGGACCAGGCCCGGTTGTGATAATGACGGGCTTAAACTCACCTGGGTTTGTTTCCAATGGCTTGGGTTGCTGCTGGGGTTGTTGTGGCCGTTTGTTGTCATGCGTCAACTGTTGGTGTTGTTGCTGCTGCTGCTGCTGCGGTTGCAGAGGCAAAGACCCAGAGGTTGCTTGCTGATGCATATTCTTCTGCTTCTTCACAAAAGTCGCCGAAGTTGTTACTTCGTTCCTGTTCCTCTCCTTAAACTGTTCTTTGGTGGAAAGATAAAGCTTGAGACTGATCTCACCACGAATATGAGAGAACAAACTCCGCTTCTCAAGAATGTAAAGCTGAGAAATCTCTTCACCTTCCCTGACAATGTTAGAACCAGAAATCCTCACCTTACCCAGAAAATTCCTGCTACTACCCGACCTTCGCTCGTTAAAAACATTAACTTCCAAAGCTCTATAGGGGAGATCAGCAACATCATTGATGTTAAAAACAAGCTTTTCGTTCCAAACAGGGTTCAGGTCTTTGGGCTTCACTTGGGTTCTTTGTCTCTGGTTCTCAAACTCTACCTCCACAAACGCAGACGTTGAGCCTTCCCCGTCCTTGGGCATCAAGTTATGGGCTCCAACAACTTCTACCACAAGCTTCTCTTTACCATTCATCTCTCCCCTCTTTCTACGTTTTCCGTGGTAAACGGAGGGGATAAGGGAAAGTGGGAAAGTGGGAAACAGGAGAGACACAGAGATTTAGAGATATAAGAGATGAGCAGAGAGAGTGAGATACGGGGTTGGAGAAACGTGAAAATAAATGGAAAACAGAGGGTTGCAGAGGGTTTTTGACAGATGGGATATAGAGATTTGGAGTTTGGTAAGGTGAGGTAATAGAACAGAAGCGCATGCCAGAATCCGGCAGAGAATCCTATATAGTTAAATGGAGGATTGGAGGGTATGGAAATTGTGATTTTGTTTGCGTTAACGTAATCTCTTGGTTCGAGGACTACCTGTTGGACTGTTACGAGTCTTTGTAGGAAGAGAGAGAGAGAGAGAGAGAGAGAGAGAGAGAGAGAGAATCCGTCTTGTCTTTCATTGCCTCTTCTTTTCAAATTATATAATTTGGTCACTTCTTCATTCGCTCCATTTACCCGTCCATTGTTAGTTTGTTCGATTTGAGGCATCGGATCGGCCGTATTGATATCGGCACTGCCGATCCCATATCGAATGAATGGTACATACCGGGAGTTAAAACTGTCAAAAAACAATTTTTTTTTTTAAATCAGTTGCAAAACTATTCAGGTTGATCCGTGCCGATCTATATGGATATCATATCATTTTTTAGCATTGACTGATACAATAAGCAAACGAGGAGCCTATATAACCCTGTAGTTTTAGTGCATGGTACCAATCAAACTTGATATTATACTGATATTGGTACAATACTAATGCCCTTGACTGCTTTAATGGTGAAAATCTTATATTGTACCTTTGGGAACAAAGCATCAAGTATTAGTACTTTCTATTTTTGGTGAAGTTTTTTTTTCCCCTCGAATAATATTTGGGACTTGGGATAGCCTCTAGAATTTTATTTTTTGGTCAAATATTGGTACCTCAGAGACCTAAAAAACATAAATAGCTGAATGAGACCATTTTTATCTGTGATTTAAAAAAAAATATATTTTTTTAATTGTTATCTACTCCTTATCCATCCCATATGATAGATATTATATCAGGATAGTATTATTATTAGTAGCTAGCAATGTCATTACGAATCACCCTGATACAACAGGGAACCATTACAAGCGATGGCAAAACTCTTGATTAATCAACGCGAGTGAACTATGTTTAAACAATTCATAAAATTACACCACATCTAGAGGGTTGATAGATGAGTAGGCTTCTCTTTTCGATTCACGTCGTTACGTCAAATCACGTTGAACCCAAATCCTCTATTGCACTACATGGAGTGTAATGAACATTCAATAACTATGAATACTTGGACACACATCCCAGATATTCCCATCAAAATGCCTACTAGTTCAATGCAGTAGAGGATTTTTTTTACAATCAAAATTTTCTTTTTCTTTACAACCGTTTAATAGTCATAACCAAAGCTTAACTAGAGATGGAAATAAAAAAAATTAAAAAAATAGAGATTCTGAAATGGATCGGGTTGAAATTGGGTGTTGGATCGGGTTAGATTTGAATTTAATCCGAGTCAGGGAAGTGGTCTGACTCATAGGGCAGTAGAGGTCTAGGTCTAAGTCATAGTTTACACTTTGCAGTGGCTCGAAGGGATGGGGATGTTGCTATGTCGGGTACCTCGGTTATCGAACGGAGCCTGAAAAGTGCAAAAGCCATTCTCTCGGTGTCTCGGGCTTCTCATCCAATACAAAGCAACAACAGAAAAACCATAAAACTAAACAAAAGTGACTCAAGTACACATTCTTTTGATACGGAGGTGGGGCCATGCCGTTTAACACATGGGACCCATTATTAGAGGATCATTACCCGTCTGATTGGTTTGACTTTTCTTATTGTCAAACATTTCCTTTGATCAAACTTCAAAGTTACTGATAGGTGTAGGTAGGTGTTTAGCAACAAGCACGGGAAAGCATACAAAAGGGAGGAGAAATAGGGAATCGTGGTTGAGCAATTTGGATGCCCATTTTTGTGAAAAGCTTTGGCTTTTGTGTCCGAGAGTGTGAAAGCTTTGTCTATTTTCATGTTTCCATGCTCTACCTCGTGTGAGGAACATGGGGACCACATTTCTCCTGGTTCAAAGGCCAACAAAGCTTTCCCCAACCCAAAACCCAGACATGTCCACTACACTCGCATGGGTTTATGCCAACACAATGGTGGGGTCATGGTTTGACGAATCGGTATTGGATCGGTCGTACCAAATCAGTATTAATACAAACCGATTCAATACTAGCTGAACCTGTATTAGTGCAATGGTGATACAGCAAAATTTGTCACACAATAAAGTGAAGACACATGGCATCCGAGGGAGGGACGCATGTCGTCCATCTGATAGAGGCTGTAAGGTTTCAAACCACATGAAGAGAAGATACCCAAGGGGGGTTCCCGAAACCCTAGGCCGAAGAACCCTATAAGAGGGAACCCAAAAGAAACCTGGGGGAGGTACACCGACACCCACCATTATTCCTATAAAAACACTGTTCTACCGGTCACTAACTTGGGCATCGGAGGACTAATCCTGAAGATACCTCCGGGCCTCTTCCTTCTGTGCTTGTGCAGGGTCGGCTCATACGGATTTTTGGCAGTAACAGATTGGCGTCGTCTGTGGGAACGACAGTAATGGTGGGAAAAACCTACAATCGTAAGAAAATCGGAGCAACATCGAGTATAAACATGGATGAGGAGGAAGCTTCAGGAGGGCTCCCCCTCGATGGAAATTGGCGACGAACGGGGAAACAATGATTGGGAAGGTTCCGCCAGGGACCCGCGCTCGGCCGGATATTCGGTACATGAAGATAGTAATATTCGGTACATAGAGATAGTAATCTTCCACCCCCTCCTAGAGTGCAGGAATATGTGACAAGGGAGCAGTTCGACGCCCTTTAGGAGAAGTACAACCAAATGGCCAAGATAATGAAGGAGGTCTCCAAGGCCGTCTCTCAAAAGACCGACGGAGCACCGCAAGGCTCTCATGTCCAGCCAGAGCAAGCCTAAGACAAGGACCGGAGTAGTTCATGATCGATAAGGTCTGGCCGAAATCCTCAAAACCAAGCAATGAGGAAAATCCCCGCACCCAAAGAAAGGACGCGGCACGCCACCGAGGCTAGGCATGAGGAACCACGCCAAGGGGACAGATAGAGACATGAGAACTCAGGGTTGAAGTAGATGATCCTAGACCTAAAAGATGAGATCCGAAAGGTCCCAGAAAACTAGACAGGAACTCGCGAGCTGGACCTCACTAATGACATGGCTCTAGCCGATGAGGTCATGAGGGACCAGCTCTCGGTCAGTTTTTGTCTACCCAAATATGACACCTACGACAAGTCTGGAGACCCCGTCGATCATCTGGAAGCAAGGATTAAAGTATCGGTATCGGTCGCCGTATCGGTCGGCCAAAATTAAGATACGTATCGAAGAGTATCGTATCGTATCGGAGATACACTAAGATACGCTAAAGATACACACATAAATGGATAGGAAACATTTTTTTTAAACACTTTTGCATAAAGAATTTGTTAAAAAAAGCTATTGATAACATGTATTATGCATAAACACTAAATTGAGGGTATCGTACTAAGAATTCAAGGTCTGTAGTTGTCC